>NC_061508.1:63217423-63331855 GCF_022539505.1 Lolium rigidum
GCTAATCTCCAAGTAGTGGACGGGCGCGATATCATCCTCGCGCGGAGACGGGTTCCGTTCGGTATTTCCAGGTCGGCCCTCCCTTGCTTCATAGTAAGTTGTCCGGCCTCTGCCCTAAAAACAGAAACCAACGCTCCACCAACTAAAAACCGGTGAAAACCTTGATTCACCCTATGGCGAGAACAGGAGCTCAAAAGCAGTTTAGCTGACCCTTGGCGAGCACCTTTGTCCTCGCTTCAGAAGCCGTCACTACCATCGAACTGTTGGTCCATCTTCAGGGTAGAGATAGCCCTTGCTAGTCTTGTTGTCGACTCCTCCATGGAAAGATCTATCGTCATGCATGACTCAACGTAGTACCTGTCAGCCAGGCATGACTTGATATCTCCTCCAACCTCTAGTTCCTCCATCCGGCTGTTGCTCCCAAAGACAATGACCTTAAGAGGGAGAGCGACGCCAATAGCGCCGCCATTGTCCGAGCCATGATACCCAGATCTAGGGTTTCCCCCGGAAGCAGCTCAAGTGGAGTGGAAGCAGACCGCAAAGACGGTGCCCTCAACATGGTGAACGGTGTGCGCACACTGCCATTGTTTGCCATGACCTGAGTCGAAGCACGGTTTTCACCGGCAGCTACTCCACCCCAGCTCTCCGCCGGGGCTAGAATAGGGACCAAACGGCAGACCACCTCCGGCATAAGAGGAGGCCACCACTAACCACTAGCAAGCTGACTATGTCGCCATCTCCCACCGGAGCAAACCATATATAGCACCGCTATGACAAAGAAGAATGCCACAAGGGAGGGAGGGGCGATCGGAGCCCGTCGGCCACCGCCAATCTCGGACGTCCCACCAAGGGCTCTAAATCCGTAGCAACTGGGGTCTCCCTATCGCCAGCTGTCTCCCTAGGTGCCACCCGGCCTCCGCCAACCTGAAGGGAATATGCCCGAGAGGCAATAATAAAATAGTTATTATCTTATTCCATGTTTATTAGATTGTATTAACCGGAAACGTGAATACTTGTGTGTTTAATACACAAGCAAGAGTTTCTAGTAAAGCCTCTCTTTTAACTAGATCGTGGTTAACCGATGATCAAGGTTTTCTAATCATGAATATTGGATATTGTTAATTACGGAGTCATGTCATTAGAAGAATGTTGTGATGAACACACACCCAAGTAGGTATATATAGCAATACGATCAAGTCATTAATTTTACATTGCTATATCAAACACCTACAAAGTAGCTATATTCTTAGACCATAAGATCATGTCAATCACTAACACCGAAAGAGTACTTTGATAAAATCAAAAGTCACTCCGTAACAGGATGGAAAAGTGCGGAGCAACCGGACAATTTACAGACATGTGCATATATATGTGCCTAACTCATAAGTGTAAGTGGTTGTGAGCTCTCCCAATTTTCGCATTAGGCTCACAGAAAAAAATCAAGTCATTAATCATCATCTTAAAAAATAAATAAATTCGGGAAGCACGAGATTCATTATTGGAGTGTGATGTCATACTCACTATGGTTGTCACGGATACATTGTGGTCCTGTAAATCGTGGCCAGTCGAGAGCCTTTAACTCGGCTATATTTATATTTTTGTTGGGTGGATAAGAATCCCCTTACCTGTGGCATGCAGCGCATGCACCATGGAAGCTATCGTCAATGCTCAGGACCGGCAATTTCTACCATGTCCTGGTAATTAGTTCATTTGATTGAACTAGAGAGGGTCGGAGGGTACCCTAACAGTCCAGAATTTGGATCTACAAAAACAACAGACTTCTGACCCCAGTTTATTCTTGTAGCTGCTAGATATTTACATATGAGTTTGCAAGGAAATGCTCCCATTCGTGTGAAATTCGGCGATGCAATTAAAACTGCAGATCAATGGCGAAAAGCTCCAGTTGCCATAATGAAACTGGATGAAAAGTGTCAATAGAAAGGCAACAACGGCGAACCAATCTGAAAAGGAATAGTTAACTAGACCGAGCTCACAAGTTCATATGGTTAGCTGCAGATCAATATTGTATTTGGTATACACAGAATCAGTACGAAGGTGGCCACAAAATCCATATGGCTGAATAGCAAGGTAATATGTCTCCTATTACATTGCTCTTGCAAACTCACCTCAAAAGTACTCTAAAACTATACAAATGTCTACACAATGAATGAATCTTAGCTGATTCTGCTAAAACTTTCTGTCTAGCTGAATTAAACTAGTGTGACCATCTGAGCTTAAGAGGGGTAAAGGAAAGAAAATGAATAGAGCAACAAAAAAAAACCGTAGCACTGAGGCGAAACTACTTTTGAGGTGAGCCCAGGCAAATGCACATAAGCCTAGTTCCTACCACAGCAAAACACCAAAGTACAGTCAAGGAAGCTGTGCGCTGCATTTCATTGGCCACTGAGGGAAAATACTCAATCTGCAATTCTGCATAGACTGCCCAATTATCTGCCCGGGGTGCATTCCATGCCTAAGTTTTGTCCAGTCCACCACACACTTTATTCAGGGGGTGGCAATAAGAATACAAAGCCAGAGTTCTCCCGAATGAGTGGGGGTGGTTCAATATCAGAGATATCAATCTGCTGCATTGATTTGGATATGTCATCAACGGAGAACGGTATGCTGCATTTCAAAATGTGGATGGTTAATTAGGAAGCACTTGAGATTTTTTTCTGACAGTATATGCGATTGATAGGAGAACAGGGATAACAACCTCGAGTCATCGTCCAGCAGAAATGAATTGCTTACAGGATTGTTGGAGTCCTCTGTCATTAGTACTCTCATATTTGATATAACCTAATATAGAGATCATATATGTGAGCACTTCTTATCAGGTTAAATAAAACGTTATGCAGGAATGGAATACTGTATAAAACGTACCTCTGGCGAGACGCTATGTGTTCCATACTTGTCATCCCAGTACATAGTACTGATCCTATATAGCTGTTGTATGCTAAGTACCTGATCAAGGTGTTTTTGCATTGTTATAAAGTTTCAAGGAAATCGAACTTTTCAATAAAGGGATATAATGGAAAACTTTGTCTATTCCCAACTTACTGGACAGAGGTCATGACTTATTTCATCCAACGTTTTCTTTGGTTTTTGATGGATCACCTAGAAAAATAATATATGTGAGAGACCTGTGCATTTAACTTGTCCATGTGCAATATTGAAATCTGAACTTTAAATAATTTCTTTATATCACAAGTGTTGATATAAGCAGTATGTCCTCAGAGTGAAAACTCGGACTTGTGAATGTTTTTCAATAGACAGAATTCTAAAGGAAATAATAATTAAAAATATGTTTTAGATAAACTCCAGAGTCAAGTTGCAATCACTGTCTCATATTTCAGTGTATAGTTCAGTGATAACCTAGAGACGGATCTAATAAACAAATTATGTGAAAGTAATTTTCAAAATAAAATGGAAATAATAATACCAGGAAACCTATAGCTTGTCGAATATGTTTAAGCTCATCCCAGGCCGAACCTGCATACTGCAAGCAGAAATCACGTGATGAGAAATCAATATTTAACGCACACGGCCATGCATAAAGGTTAACCTTAAGCAATTTAGAAACTTTTTGGTTAATGAAAAAGACAAAATCAAATCTTATGTGTACTTCCTTTTTCAGTTGATCACTGTCAACGACAGGATGTTGGCACAGCCAATATTGTCTAGAACAAATGCACTGGCACGAGACGTTTAAAATGTCAAAAAAAATCAAACGAAAAACTGACACATACATGTCGACATTTTATGTGCTCATAAAGTCGTTTCGTGGAAAACCAACATTTTTTTGCCGTGTGCAAAAAAGACAAAATTTGGTGCTTAAAAAAAGCTTTGCACGATACATTTCTTTATCTTTTTTACAGATGATACTGCAAGTTTTCCGTGAAACTTGGCATGCACACATATAATGTCAACATATACGCGCCAAATTTTTGTTCAGATTTTTTTTTTGATATTTGAAGATGCTTTTCTAGGTAGCAGGAGCATATGCTCCCTAGTTCAAAAGTGAATTTCCGGTACTGTAGGAGCTAAACATCAAAGGAGAATGCTACTAAAGCCCCTTCAAGAAAAAATAGATTGCTAATATAGGTGTACTGCCCTTTATATATCAGAACTGTAAGATATGTGACAAAAAATAGCTCTGTTACCTCATCGGTAGCTCTATAGCACCAGTGTTCAAGTTCAGCTAATCCTGCTTTTACATACTCGCCGTTACTGAATGAGCAGCACTCCCTTCTCAATAGAAGACTGAACATTGATAATAATCAAATGAAGCTCCGTCAAGCATTTTTGGTGTTCGCTGGCAATTAAATAGCTGATTTATCTATACATGGATATATATTACCTGTTAAATAGTTGTACGTTGATGAATGAGAATATCTGAGTGAATACTTTCCGCACCAAGAATGGAGGAACCTGGAGGTGACAAAGATAAGCATGATTTTGTTAGATAAAGCAACCTTTTTTTTTAGAATACAACCATGTTTCATAACTATACACATATGTAGTGACGTGTGGTGGTATTACAGGTTACAAGTTACAACTGCTGAAGAAAATGACATAATTATTGCATGAACAAAATGAAAGTGTGGTTCAACAGACTAACATTGTTCACTTTAAGTATGTTCAAGAAATTCCCAAGGCTTTTCACAATCCCTTGCCAGTGAGCAATCAAAGCTTGTTGTGCGGCTGTATTTGTGTTTGAACGAGAAGATCCTTTCATCAAGCTTGCTCTTGATGTTCTTGGGGCCTGAATTAATGGTGAAGATTGCAAATATGACGCCAATTAGAGATATATAATCTACACACATTTGTATTCCACAAACTATCATTCTGTGAACTTAGAAAGCATAGGCACCTGAATGCACAGTCCGAGCAAAGGAGAAATCTCTTTCTTCAAATTATCCCGGATCATTCCGTATATCTTCTCGACGTATGCCGTAAGTTGCTGTTTAAACAGTAAAGCAGGATACTTCGCTTCGACTTGTCTCAGTGTCTCTACTCCACTAACCATGCTTCCATTTATTAGAGCAAGATTTACACCTTGTGGTGTCCCTCTGAAGCTCTGGAAATAAAAAATGAATAACGGAATCACTCAGTAGCTAATATGAACTTATATTAATTGTAGACCTTGCGGGATTCCTCTGAAGCTCTGGAAATTGTGTACCTGGGTCATCCTTCCAAAAAGAGTAGCAGAAGACGATCGTCGACGCTGTGGAGCCATTCCTGTTGATCCACTAGCTTTCAGCGTCCGTTGAAGCAAAAGTAACAGTGTTGAAGCATTTGAGAGCCAATATGCTAAAACTTCGTTATTGTCCTGTGTCTATAGAACAAAGAAAAGGTTATTTCAGCATCAGGGTAGATAATAATAATGTAATAAATTTGAATTCAAGGTTAGAACCTCGATTGCATGTCCAATGGTCTGAATAATGCGATCAAAAACACTTGTCCGCTCTACTTCAAATGATCTCCAATGAAGAAGGCACTTGTATATAATACAAGCAGCAACTGGCCGATTCCCAGCAAAGCCCAAATGCTGTGCTATGCACCTAATTAGAAGATCTTGATTCTCCTGCCAAGAGACTGAAATATCAGTTTCATAGAACCACATAGATCTGAAGTACCTATACAGTGGTCCTAAATAACATGAGTTAGATAGCAGACTACACCTGCTGCTTTTCATTTAGAGATTTCTGTGGCTTATCATCGATGTCATATTCCTTTTTAGGCGAGGCCACGATAGTGGAGTCCTGAAACACCAAATGATACAAAAAGATGGATGTCATTTTGATGATTGTCCGGGAACTGAAGTATATATGTGCTAACCAAATATCTAGTGTGCGTACCACAGGAGTTATTTTCGAATCGCTGACTGATACATGGCCACTTTCAGTATTCCTCTGTGAAATAAACAATCATTGTAAATTATCAAAGCATTTTCCAAGATGGGCCAAAGGGTAAAGCATAACTGCACAAACTGGTTCACCTGTAAATTCGACTTGGAACGTCCTGACAAAATTTTGCTTGGAGCCATTGAAACAGCTTGCTGACGAAGGACTTTATTTTCAGACTCAACATTTGATAGCTTCTCCTCTAGCCTAAAGGATAATATGCACATCACAAGCACTATAAGATGAAGATTCAATGTTGCATAACATGGTGACACTGCATTCAGATATCAAAATGACCATAATTTGGAAGTTCACTATAGGTAAAAAAAAAATGGCAGCATGCATGTTTCTATTCAATTTTTATCAAACTCCAAAAACATTAAATGACTCAGATGCGCTTTTTAGAAAAATTTCAAGACATGTGTGGAGAGTTGATAGAGCATATGAATAGAATGTGTTTACTACATAGTTGCAGTGTGAAAACTGAAATCAAACGGAAAATTTACACATGCATCATGCACAACTAGAAAAAAAAACGGGAATATCAGGGATAAAACAAGAAACGTGTGAAAAGATTAACCTTCTCAGATAGTCCTGAAATTGACGTATTTTTACTTCTGTCTCTTCTAGCTTCTTTTGCTTTTCTTCATTTGCTTGTGCTTCTTCAGAGTGTTTCTTTTCTAATTGGTCTGCTCTTTGTTTTTCTGATTGAAGTGAGGTCTACAGGCAATGAGGTTGTGCATCACAAAATTAGTGGAAGTTTTCAACCATAATATGAAAGAGTTGAGTTATCTGATAGTTTATCTTTTTGCAAAATTATTGTCCATGAAATTCTGATCATAGCAATATTGTTTGTCTAGTAGATTGCGTACCTTAAGTTCATCTACCTCTGTTTCCAAGGAAGCAACTTTTTCAGTGTCTTGGACTAGAACCTCAGTTTCCTTTACTACAGGAGGTGCTTCCTCAATAGCTTTTTTAGCAGCTTCACGTTCCTTTGCAAGCACTGCGTTTGTCTCATCCAGTTTAGCTTGCAGGGCATCCATGGAGCTCTGCAGTTTTGACAACTCCTGGGTTTTTGCTTCCTCCAAATCTGTCTGTATGAATGTGGATTTGAGTGAAATGGTAGAAATACACATATCAAAAGTACTTCAGTGATGCAACATAAAAAAATATGGAAAATAAATCCTTGATGTAACACATTTTACTCCTTAGAAATTTTTATGAAGCATAAGATATATAAACAGCACAATAGGTCCAACATTTGTACCCTCATTCTCTTCTCTAACTGCACGCGCCATGTAAGCTCTTCCACAGTTTTTTCAAGTTTATCCTTTGCTTGCTTAAGCGCACCCGTTTCTCTTGCTTCCTGGAGAGAAGATAATAGCAACACATTAGAAATGATAATTTTTGCTCCCTGATGGTGCTGCCTTATTACAGACTTCATGAACTTAACAGTATATACTCTTGCTTTCTTAAGAAGATAATAATAATGCATTACATATGGTTTTGTACTCTCTGATGATGCTATGTTTTTATTCGATTTTATCAACGTAATGGTAGATAATGCATGGGACAATCACTATTTTTGGCCACACAGTTAAATTTTAGGGCATGGAATGTTCAGGGCTAAAAAGGAATGTTTATACTTTACATACAACTGTGCAAATATCACCCTAGCTGGTGTACTCGTGCATCAGCTTTAGGTTTAGTTTGAATACTAGTCTAGAGTTGTTTTCTCCAAAAATTGCAATAAAAAAATTGCATGTCCTTTTATTTTTACAAAAAACTGCATGCCATTTATTAAGAGAGAACTGAAAACCAAGATCAGTACATCATAAGCCTAAGTAACAGAAAATAAAATTACCCATTAATATATTCAATTTTTTTTGACCGTGAAACCGTAGGGGAATATATTCAATATCAAAGGAACAGTGGCACAGAACAGAAGAAAAAACAAGAACCTGACAAGTTGGAGTAATAACTAGGGAAGAAAACGGAGTGGAACTAGGTGCCGCCTCATTTGTCTTCATGTTTCTTTGAGGAGGCGGAAACAAAAGACAGAAACCCCAGAGACAACTACGAAAACAGATATGGACTGAAGACGGCGCGGACACAGATAGAAAAGCGAAGGATGGGTGGGTGGCACAGGGGCACCATGGCAGCGGTATGGTGTCCCTAACCCTAGACTGCAGAGATGCGCCTACTAGATTAGGGGAGAATGCCAAAGGGTCAAGATTAGGTAGTAGAATAGGTTGGGTTGGGCCTCTATCGCAGGGGTTGGCAAGGGCCTGCTGGGCTAGGCCAAACATAGCCATGACAGCCACGCTAAAATGGAAAGAATCATATTTGCCGGAAAAGTAAACTCCGTTCGGCGTGGCAATTCTGCTGGAAGCCTGGAAAATGCCATTCCGTTTCCACTTTTTTCCCCTTAAGAATTTGCGTTTCAGTTCCGCATTTCCTCTCCGTTTCCATTTTTCTGCGGATACGTCGGAAACTTTCTGCTCCATTTTCATCCCTAGTAATAACTACTTAAACCTTAATTTAAGGTTGCGGGAGGCTATTATTCATTTCACGCTGGCTAGCCTCTGTTGTGGTGTTTTCTCTCTTCCTTGATTGCTTTTGACCAAACAATGAACCGGAGTAAATTCCCTATGTAAAGAAAACTGTTTAAACCTCTACAGATCCTTTCATTTAAATCCATCTAAACGTCCAGCATTATAAGCGAGTCAATACTCTTCATATTGTGTTGAATAACACGATCTTATGATTGAGCCCAACAAGAATAAGCGGGCTTCACAATTTGAGATGTGCAGCTAGGAAACATCATTCCATGATGTGTACCCATATTTGGTCAACAACCATACCCTTGGTAAGAAGATGGGTCGACTATGTAAGGGGGAGGGACCTCCTAGCTTTCATCCTAAAGTAGGTGGGCTGAGTGGAACTATTTCTCACGAGACATTTTCTATACTTGCCAGGTTCGACCAGCAGCAAGCGAAAGGGACTACCAAATGTGCTATAACAAACATTCTTTTAATTTTGATTTTTTTTTTCGAGAAAACGCAAAAAGCCTTTGCGTTTCATTTCATTGAAAAGTAGGAGGAGAACAAAGTTTTAAATGTTACAACCCACAGAAGGGGGAAGCACACAAAGTTTTGATTTAATTTTAGCAATTTAGCAAGTTCAAACTCATTCTTCGGAAGAGAGATAGTCTACACACTGTACTTCAAATTAAAATGTGGTATAACGAACAAAATAGGACAAGTTTGATTGGATAGTACTCCCTCTGTCCCAAAATATAAGGCATATAAGTTTAGTCAAAAGCCAAACATCTTATAAGTTTGACCGAGTTTATACAAAAAAATATGAACATTTAGAATATTAAATCAATATCAATAGATTGACCATAAAGTATAGTTTCACAATATGTTATTCAATATTGTAGATGTTTATATTTTTCCGTAATATTTGGTCAAACTTGGTAAGGTTTGACTTCTGACTAAACTTATACGCCTTATATTTTGGAGCTGTGAACGCAGCTGGATCACAGACATTTCAGGGGCTGTGAACCCCCTTTGGCAGTATGTTCAACTGTGGACCAGGTTGCAGGGGGTGCACTTGGCGGATGAGCCAGACAAGCTTGTCTGGCGGTGGACGCCCCATGGCCAGTACTCCAAGTCCTGCTACTACGATCCAACCCACACCATATGCGCAAAGGAACCTCGTCATTGATTATGCTCACGGCGTGGTGGATTTGGAAGCATAGGAACGCAATCAGATGCGGGAGCACGAGGGCTACGTCAACTTCTCCCTTAGACTAGGTTTCTTGGGTTGAGTTGTATGGCGTGGGTGTTGGTCCACTCTTCGGACTTGTAAATTACAAATTCTTTTTCTATCAATGAATTGAAACACAAAGCTTTTTCCTTTTCACGAAAAAAGAGCATTGAAAACTGATGATAGGAGCTCGACCGATCCATCAAAGAAATCAAATGTAGAAGTTACAATCCCCGCCCAAGGTGGACACAATAAACCGACCATTCAATGTTGTATCATGACTAGCATATGAGACGTACAAGTAGTGCATTTACTGTGATAATTAACATACCATTTTAAGTTTTTTGAGTTCTTTCCTTGCAATCCTTCCCCTCCATCTGCACTGTGCAACAATCGCTGCACCCTTTAACTTCTTATGATATGACTGGGCTCTATGGCACCTATAACGGGCCTGTAGTAGAGAATCAGGAGATTAGAAATATATCATACGCTGAGCCAGTAATGAGCTGCATAGCAGAGTTCCTGAGGTTACATCAAACACAAAAAAACAGTAGATGCATAGTTGACTTGTCATATTATTTAAAGGGAACTGAGTACCACCTGAATTGTAACCGCTGCCTTAGATCGTTTCTTATATCTGAACTCATTCCTTGCTGCCATCGCCCGCAATGCCGTTTGCACTACAAGAACTGAAGCATTTAGGAGTTTGTAAGACCTCCTTGCCTGATGCCTACGTTGATTTTTCTGAATTTTGACAGAAGCTGATTGTTTTCGCATCCGATCATAGAGTTTACAGGCCAATGTTCCTGAAACACAAAGCATGAGTTTGAGCATTATTAGTAAAATGAAAATCACCTGGTCTGCAGTTAAGTACAAGCAAACAGACCTCTCCATACTGCCTGAAAACATACAGATGCCTTCCTCAAAGAAACAAACTTCTTCCTCATTATATGTGTTCGCATTTTCCCTTGAATTATTTTGGCAGCAACACTGAGAACTTCAGTTCTTCTAGCATCTAATTCGGCCATCTGGCCGGCTCTCAGAAAAACTTTTGTTTTACCTATCTGAGAAATGCAAACAATTGTTAGATAAGAGAAACAAAATAACTTGTCATGATCTTGCATTTTTTCTATGCTAATACTGTAAGAGCACCCCACATGCAATAGTCTTATACTTCAGACCTACAAGCCTACAAATTAAGCAAGTACATCAGTTTATTGGCAATATTTTCTTTATCAGATCATTAATACGTGGGCGGTATTCATAGAAGATCGAACTTTCAAAAAACCATGTGACACCTAATTCACAAAAAAAAGGCTAGTTACCTGAAAGCCTAAAAGACCCTTCTTTCCAGAATCCTCTTGCATGCAACCTTTTCTTCACAACTAATGAGATGTGAAAAGAAAAATATTAGTGATTATCACTTTTAGATGCACTGGAAAACTCTAATGAGTCAGAGATATTAAGCTACAAATATGCATAACTTGAAATAAGAACTTACTTCCCTTCAAGGGCATCTGGTGCAAGTATTCCAAAACGATGCAAAAACTCATAAAATGTGCGACGTGTAGGATATCCGGCACAACTGATCCTGATTGCCTCGAGTACACCCTGATGATAGATGGGATGCACTTTACTGCTGGAACAACTTTGTAACATAGACTAACTCAAAGCCTACATTCGACTACAGCTAAGTCTGAGGCACAATAGGTGGTAATTCAGAGGCACTTACACCACAACGCAGCTGTTGCATGACATTGACATTCTCGAAAATCGCCGGTTTCAGCACATTATTTGGTTTAACGCATCTGATATAATGAGGTTCAGTAGAGTTCAATGTTTCCATAAGAGATGTAAGTTGTAGCTGCCACAAAAAAGATTCAGAGGTCAGTAACATTAGTGGTGCATAATAGTATGCTGGACACAATATGGGGATGGGACATGTGGACAAGAACTGGCAGCAATGTCCGAAGAATAAATGCAGAAGCAAAAGAGGGGAGACCTTGAAGCGTGCTCCAATGGAAGCGAACTTTGAGGTTTTTGATGTTTCCTCTGGCAGAGGAGGAAATAGTCCAGAGATAAAGGAGCATCTAGAAGCACTCAGTAACTCCTGGTGCTCTGCCACAACATAGTCTTTATTTTTGTCAAGAAATTGGTCAGACTGATACATCACCTGCATACCACAAGCATAAGTATTTTAACATTAGTTAAAACTCTAAAATATCCTGGAGCCATTGAATTTGATGAATAAAACCTAACCTCTCCAGCATAGTGAGAGATAGCAAAATCTGTGCGAGATAGCTTGGGTTTGACAAATCGTTTATTCTTTTGAAAAGTCTGGTACAGCTTCTGGGCAAAGGTCTCATGTGTTGACTTCGGAAACATACTGAATTGAGAACAGTAAACAGAATAGAATTATAACATGGTTTAAATCTACTCCCTGATCATTAACGGAAACATTCATTCACACAGTAAAACAGAATTGATTAAATGGGACGATCAAAGAAAAGATATGGTAAACATACCATGCCTCATCAAGAAGTGCAATAACACCACCAGGTTTCTGCAAAGTGAAAATTCAGTAATGCGTCAACAAGAAATGAGTGAGAATCGATTGCAGAACTGATTGATAAAGATGTTTAGTGTTATAAAGCAAGTACAAGAAAAAGAATGCAATGTATTTGTTTGCAGAAATAGGGGCTTCTCTGGCTATGTTCTTTCTTAAGAAGTATAAATACATTTTAAATCAATGTTTCGCCTTGTTTTAAGCTTGTGGCTCATAACGTGTGGCTTAACATTGGCCAAGTAGGCACTAACTGAGAAAGTAATTGATTGCATCCTGTAGTAACACGACCATATTGGCAAGATTGATGACAAAAAAGGGAAAATGGTAAACATGCTCCATTACAGCACTTCAGATTTCCCCGCCAAAGCACTAGATGAAATTGAATTAATATAAAACTTTGCACATACCTTCTCAATAAGGTCAAGAACATCTTGATTATCAACAAACTCAATATAGCTCCAATCAATTTGTTCTTTGGTGTACTCCTCTTGCTCCATCTTGAAAACATGCTGAAAAAGATCACACACACCTTTCACATAAATAGATGTCCTTTTGTTTTACCAAATGGCTATGGGGGGGTTCACATGAACCATTTCTCTGAACAAGTAATACCTGATTGAAATGTTGTTGCAATTTCTCATTTGTATAATTGATACAGAATTGTTCAAAACTGCAGAAAATATTATTTGTCAATTTTTAAAAGAACCTAGTGAGTTCTAAATAAAAGACTGGACTATAGTAAAGATGACCTGTTTGACTTGAAGCTCTCAAAACCATAGATGTCGAGGACCCCAATAAGACATTTGGAGTTAGCGTCTTGCCCAATAGAACTATTAATTTTATCAACAAGCCTGCAAGATAATGACAGGTTGCAACGATGAAGCTAATATTTTCATGTTTTGCAGTGCATCAGAATTTGTACATGGAGGATATTTACATAATGGACTACAAAAGGAATTATCTTACCAATCAAACAAACGGGAGTATATCGTCTTTGCTAGACCATCCCTGCTGATAGTTGCACTGTAAGGATCAAGACTCCTTTTTATAACCTCCTCTGGTGTTACCATGACACGCTTACAAAGGGCATCTGTCAAGGCTCCAGGGTCGCACCTGACATAAAGTACATGTCAACAGTCATTGGAACAAGCAGTAGTAATACCAGAATTAGAAAAGATAACCAAATAGAGGTAGTTACATAAGAAGTTCAGCAGCTGTGTCAAGATGGAACTTAGATTTGTCATCTTTCAAAACTGAGGAATCAACTTCTTTCCCCTTGGCAAATTCAATGTTGCCAATATGAAGGATAGCTGCAACAACCCTGAAAATAGCATCCTGGAAACAAGTTTAAGTGCAAACGGTAAAAACCAGCTCAACTGCCCATTGATCATATCCAAGTACATATGGAAATAGTTTGAGCTACCTGTTCCTGAGTACTGATGCCAACAATATCCATTGCTCTTCTGGTAGCCAAATACTCATGAGCATCGCTAACCCCAACCAACTCGTAGCAATTTGATTTATTAAGGTAATGAAAATTCTTAGGATTTCCTAATTTGTACTTCTCAACTTCCTGAATATGCAACGCACCAAAGCAGATTATGTGTATTAGGTACCGGATCACAAGTGTAAAGAACAATGACGTGTCCATCAAGGCGCATAAGTGCCAAAGGAGAATATAGATCATTACCTCCTGTGGGGCCGCACAAAGAAGATAAAAGCAGTGGTAGTTGCGTTCAGGATCAGAAATTTGGCATACACGCGACCTTTCTAACAAGTAAGTTCTGACAGCAGCACCTGAGATTCTCCCTTGCTTATCAAATTGGATCTCAACAAACTTACCAAACCGACTGCACCAAGCATCATGAAAATAATGAGATTCAAAACATATATGTAAACCTCCATGATTCTCAATAATGCAAGTAATCCTTGAGACATTTTTTTTAATATCTCCTACCTAGAATTGTTATTTCTGACAGTCTTGGCATTGCCAAAAGCTTCAAGGACTGGATTTGACTGCAGATATAAGAATGCAAAATAGAAGTTTAATTGTTGAAGTATAAATAACTAAACAATACATTTGTCTTGCCATGCTAAGTAACTGTCTGTCTTACTTCAAGAACTTGTTGCTCTACAGTTCTTCCTTCTGTTGCAGCACGGCCACCCAGATAGGCAAGATACCTCATAAGCATTTTAGTTGTTTCTGTTTTACCAGCACCACTCTCACCACTCACAAGAATAGAGTTGCTCTTTCCTTCATGAATCATAGCCCTATTTCATGTTAAAACAAGAGTGAGATCAACCCATCTTCGGTGGAAACACTGGACCGATTTTGGTTATGTTTACGTACCTGTATGCAACATCTGCGACAGCGAAAACATGTGGACTTAACTCTCCAAATGGTGCCCCCTTATACTGTTGCATCATATGTGGGTCATATAAATGCGGCAACCTTTGGAAAGGATTGACAGCAATGAGAATATTTCCAGTGTATGTCTGCCCAAATGAAGACATATCAGCCATACAAAACATCAAGTGAGTTTCAAACTTTAAACCCAGATAGTATGGCTGACATAGCGGCATATCTACAGACCACAGCAAACATACATAGATTTCATTAAGTTCATATCTGATCGCCAGATTCTGCAAAACTCCTGGCTCATGGAGATAGGAGAGCTTGGTCATGTCATCAACTCCACCGGCAGCTGCTTCCATATCTTTGGGATATAATTTCGACAAATTCGAAATGATCTAAAAGTGTGACACTTAAATGTATAAGTAGCAGTATTTCCTATAAAAAGTAGCAGAATTGTTCAAAGCAACTTACCTTTTTCCCATTGGTTGCTTGGATCTCAGCCTCTTCGCCATTGATCTTAACGACTTCTCCATCAACCCAGGCAATGTCAGCGTCTTCAGCCCATACATGTGAGCCTACTATAATATTAACTTTCGTCCCCTGAAATAGAAATTAACTTATCTCAGTTATGCTTGCTATCATCTATGGGAGCCTCTGACGAAAATACATTTGCATTTTTTTAGACTAATGCCGAAATATTGCAATCATGCTGCATGGACGAAGGATAAATAAAATTGGATGTGCCTGGACTCGAAATCGGTTGCCCCAATCAGGGAGCTGGAATATCCAACGCAATGCTAGACAATTCTACCAGATCCTTGTGTAAATATTTTGCAACCAACGACCATGATTCAGATAAAATAAATTGAACAACGGGAACCCGCACTGCGCATTACTCAAAGCGGTAGAGCCGACGCAAATCAGAAGGCAAAATTACCATTTCGCCGGCCCTTGGAGGATGATTATTTCGCCGGGCCTGAGGATGGTCAGTTGTACGCTGTTAGCGACGGGGCAGATGAACTCATATCCCTCTCCCCCGCGCCCGCGCCCGCGCTGGTGCTCGTCCGACCCCCTCCGTACGCCGTCCTCGTCGTCGCCGCGCGCCTCGGGGGAGGAAGAGGTGGTGGTGGGTGCAAAAGCGGGGGAGTGGAGAGGGAGGAGAGGATGTGTAGAAGGCAGCCGGTGTGGGGTGGAGGGGGAGCAGTACGTGGAGCGGCCATGGCTGGCCTCGGCTCGATCTCTGCGGGGCGCCATTAGGGGCGGAACTGGACATGCGGCATGGGGTTGAAGTTGAATCCCCAAAATTCGGCGAGAACATTCTGCTACTATTAGTAGTGTGGGTAAAAACACACGCACCCCAACCCAAGTCGAATGTGTACTCAGAACACAAAGAAAGCTTGCCAAAGATTTTCCAAACAAGAAAGCTCGCCAAAAGGATTAGAGTGTCTCTAGATCCTTTGACTCTGAGAGCATCGGCCTATTTCGCGTGAAAATTGAAACGGCAGAACAGTCCCCTTATCCAGAACCTAAACGCGATTTCTGAAATTTAGCGCGAGAAATTTAAACGAGTTCGTCCAAGTTCATCTGACATAATTTACAAACGATGACAAAATAGGAACTAAATGCTCCTAAAAACTACACATAGCTAGCTCGACCACCTTGTGTTTTATAGGCGGAGGCAGGCGAGGGGCGGTGGTGCGCAATAAGGCCATCTTCAACTGGCCGATCCAAATGAGCGCACCTGCACGTCCGTTTGCATCCGTTTGAGTGCGCTCACGGACAGCGGCTGACGTTCGCCCGACATTTGGCCTCGCACGGTGCACCCAACGCGATCAGATATGGGTCGCGCCAAAGTAATTCGTATTTGGCCTTAAATTTAATATAAGGCATATAAAACCATAAGAAAAAAATAAATGAAATGATCAAGATTTATTACATAAAATTATTGTCCATCTATTAAATATTAAATGACAAAGTACTTGTTCAAAAAAATGTCAAATGATAGAAATGGCATAGGCATTGTTTTCTTCGGAGCTTTCATCATTGTTGTTGTTTGCAATATTATTGCCAACATGCGCCCATATGTGCTCAACCAAATCAGTTTGGAGCTGATTGTGAACCGTTTGGTCCCGAATTTCATGATGCACCTGGAGAATATTCTGGAATGAAGCCGGACCACCTTGAGGAGCAACCAACTCTCGCTGGTATTCCCAATCATTATCAAACAGTGAATCATCCCGCTTTATCTCAACAATCATGTTGTGCATGATTACACAAAGCGGTCATCACCTCCCACATGGTTTGCACTCTCCATGCTCTAGCGGGGTGCCTGACGATAGCCCAACGAGCTTGGAGGATACCAAAAATCCGCTCGACATCTTTTCAGGTTGCATCTTGCTCTTTGGCAAGCCTTTCCTCCTACTCTGAATTGGGACGTGATGAGCGCATATTTGTCCATCACACAAATTTAAAGCATGTATTGTTCCAAACGAAAGTAGCAAATAGTAGCACAAGCCAACAAGAATCAAATGAAATAGTCAAGGCTTGTGCATACGAACAACCCCGGAAAACCCCGGCAAGGAACCTGTAAAACTACTAAGACTCTACTCCTTTCTCCCCCTTTGGCATCGGAACACCAAAAAGGAAGACGGAGTGAGATGGATACTAGCGCATCCCAAATGAAGAGCAGCTGTGACTAGGACTCCTCGGACGTGTCCTCCTCTTCTTCTTCAATGTCAGCTCCACTATACCCGGCAAACATGGCATCATCAAGAGGAGGCATACGGTAGTTGAAGTGCGCAATAGGGGCCATCTCAGGTGGATCCTATGGCAACTCAAGTCCACGAGCACGGAAGTCCTCTCTAATGAGTTCACGGTTGTTTTGAGCCAACCGAAGAGCCTTGGAGTTCACATCCTAGGAGTGCTTGCACATCTGAAAGAGAGACTTGAAGAACTTGGCAGCCCCCTTCTTGGGCTGCACAGAGCTGGAGCTAGAGGCCATCGAGGGGTCAGTACGGCGCCTATTGGCAGGCCCCGAGGAACCTGCAGCAGGGCGCATATATGGAGGCTCATGTGTGTCACCGCGAAGTGGCAAGTTAAGAAGTGCATGCCGCTCACGACGCCCGGCCAACGCAGAGGCAGGAACGGCCTTATAAAGCAAACACATGACATAGGGAGCATAATTGGGCAACATCCTTTTCTCCACTGCCCTCTTCAGCTCATGGTAGATGTAATCAGGCACATCAATCTTCTACTGATTGTTTGGATGGGTGTAGAACATGAGATTCTTGGCATACCGACGGCAAGCCTGAAATTCACCCGCCTTGCTGACAATAGTGCACCGGTAAATCTTGGCCATGGTGATGTAGAAGTAGTACATGGCAGTGATCTGAGGAATAGGAGGAACTGGAGCGGCCGCTGGGTAGCAGAAGGCAAGAGAGGCATCAGACATAGACCCTTCACTATGAATGCGAAAGCCGCCACGCAGATTTCTAGTGTATCCAAGGGCAGTCTGAAACTGGTCATAGGAGATACTGCACTGAGATGTGCCTGCCATAAAAGTAATGTGCCTCTAAGGTGTGGGATGGAAGAAAGTTGTGCAGAAAAACTGGCTGACTAGAGCTGGTATGTAGTCTTGCTCAAGGGTGACAAGCGTCCACAGATTCATCTTCTTCAAAGCCATGTCAACATACTTGAAGTCATCATGCTTATACATATTATGAAATTCAACATTGAGACGTCTGGGCTTCACAGTTGGTTCTGGCACAGCAGGCTCATAAAACTGCTCCCACATGGCAAATTGGGCTTTTGTCCAAAAGCGCCTATCTTCGGTGAATGGTTGTTCCTCATTCTCATATGGGTTGTCCTGCCACAGGTTGGAGCATCTTTTTTGTCTTCGTCTTCTCGGCACATACGACTTTTCCTGGAGCATCTTTTTGTCTTCGTCTTCTCGGCACTTCTTCCTCTCAGCATTTTTTGGTGTGCAGATTATGTGTATATGTGGCTTTGGCAAGCACTTCTTTAGAGACAAACGGTCAACACACCATCATTAGTTGAGAACAACAATTGGGGGGTCTCTCTTCACCTCGCATCCTTGTCTCCGACTACAAGACCTTTCTTGCCACCTTGCATTCCCATATGAGGACTAAACCTATGTATATACTTAAAGATAATATTAGTCCACACACTAGCATCGGTGTTGTTAACCAAAATAATGGTTAAGGGTAAAATACCCTTACAATGAGGCACAAATTGGAGAAGACAACCAACTAGATACTGCTATGGACCCATAGTCCAGGGATGAACTACTCATGCATCACTTCGGAGATGGGCATGGTGACGTAGATGCCTCCGGCGATGATTTCCCCCTCCGGCAGGGTGCCAGGAAGAACTCCAGAACCCTCCCGAGAAGGGTTCTGCGATGGCGGCCGCGACAGAACTTTTCATGGATGGAGACTCGGGTGTTTAGGTTTTTCCCAAGATCATGAATAAATAGGCGGAAGGGCGAGGTCGGTGGCCGCCTGGGGGACCACACCACCCCTAGGCGTGGGCCCACCCTTGGCCGCGCCATTGGGTGGCCTGGCCGCCCTATGGTGCCTCTTCGTCCCCCCTTCGGTCTCTGTCTTTGTTACGGAGAAATATTAACTTCGGCTTTTGTTTCGTCCAATTCCGAGAATGTTTACTGTACAACTATTCTGAGACCAAAAACAGCAGAAAACAGTTGGAGATATGCCCGAGATGCAATAATAAAATAGTTATTGTTATATCTTAGTGTTCATGATAAATGTTTACACTCCATGCTATAATTGTATTAACCGGAAATATTAATACATGTGTGTTGTGTAAACAATCAGAGTCCCTAGTAAGCCTCTCATTTAACTAGCTTGTTGATTAATAGATGATCATGATTTCCTGATCATGAACATCGGATGTTATTAATAACAAGATCATATCATTAGGTGAATAATATGATGGACACACCCATAGTAAGCATAGCATGAGATCAAGTCATTAAGCTCAACTTGCTATAAGCTTTCGATACATAGTTACCTAGCTAGTCCTTCGACCATGAGATCATGTAAATCACTTACACCGGAAGGATGCTTTGATTACATCAAACGCCATTCCGTAAATGGGTGGTTATAAAGATGGGATTGAGTATTCGGAAAGTGTGAGTTGAGGCATATGGATCAAGAGTGGGATTTGTCCATCCCGATGACGGATAGATATACTCTGGGCCCTCTCGGTGGAATGTCGTCTAATTAGCTTGCAAGCATGTGACTAGGTCACAATAGATGACATACCATGGTACAAGTAAAGAGTACTTGTCGGAAACGAGGTTGAACAAGGTATGGAGATACCAATGATCGAACCTCGGACAAGTAAAGTATCGCGTGACAAAGGGAATCAGTATCGTATATAAATGGTTCAATCGATCACTAAGTTATCGTTGAATGTGTGGGAGCCATTATGGATCTCCAGGTCACGCCATTGGTTATTGGTCGGAGAGGAGTCTCGATCATGTCCGCATAGTTCACGAACCGTAGGGTGACGCGCTTAAGGTTCGATGTCGCATAAGTAGATTCGGAATATGAGATGGAGACCGAAGTTTGTTCAGAGTCTCGGATGGGATCCAGGACATCACGAAGAGGTCCGAAATGGTCCGGAGAATAAGATTCATATAAGGGAAGTTGATTTCCAGTTTTCGGAAAAGTTCGGGATTTTTCGGTGGAAGACCGGGAAGGTTCTAGAAGGTTCCGGGGGTCCCACCAGTGGGCCCACGACCCTAGGAGGCCTAGCATGGGCCGAGGGGATGCACCCTAGCCTAATGGGCCAGGGGCACATGGCCCTCAAGGCCCAAGTCGGCCAGCCCACTAGGGTTCCCCAAAACCCTAGGGGGATCAACTCGGGGGGAAGAAAACTTCCCCCCCTCCTTGGCCGCCGGCCCTAGATGGATCTAGGGGGTTCGGGGGCCACCCAAACCGACCCTCCTCCCTATATAAAGAGGGGAAGGGGCAGGGCGCACACCCTTGAAACCCTAGCCCTAGCGCCCCCTCTCTCCTCCACTACACATCTGCTCCGGCTTGGTGAAGCTCTGCAGATTTTCTCCTCCACCACCACCACCAAGCCATCGTGCTGCTGGGATTCCGAGGGGATCTACCACACCTCCGCTGCCCACTGGAACGGGGAGAGGACGGGCTTCATCGACACCGTACGCACGACCGAGTACGGAAGTGCTGCCGGATTGTAGCACATGACGATCGACTACATCAACAACGAGATCTAATCTCGTAGGCTTTGGAATCTTCGAGGGTTAGTCTCACATACATCTCGTTGCTTCGATCTTGGTAGATTAGATCTTGCTTCTTCCTAGATTGGATCTTGGTTTTTGTTCATGTTCACGGTAGAATTTTTTTGTTTTCCATGCAACGAACCCATCAAAAACAGGGAGCTGGCAATGTGGCATCTTGTCAATAGGTTAGTGCCGAAAAATGTATAAAAGTGTAACGAAGTGTATGTAAATCATAGTAGAATTGGTGTAAAACAAGTATGTATCATCAATTATATATACGTTTGAGACATATCAAGCATCCCCAAGCTTAACTCCTGCTCGTCCTCGAGTAGGTAAGTGATAACAAAATAAGTTTTGAGGTGACATGAAGCAACACAATATTGAGCAAGCATGTAAAGCATTGTGAGCTGGGATCAAAGTACTCGAAACATAGGCATGATAGATATAATTCTAACAATAGAACTTAGCAACTATGTTATAACATGAGAAGTAACTCAAACAAAGGATCATGGATAATAGTGCATCGAAAGCAGTTGTTGTTTATAAGCATAGATAAAACATAGCAAAGTGGTACTCAACATGTACTTTATGGAATAGCAAAACATAAATGCTAGGACACCTTCAAAGTTCAGAGGGTGATTAGATACAAGTAATTTAAGAACAAGCAATTGTCATAATCATGAATCAATCAATAATAATTTTGGGAATGTGCACATTGCACTAAGAATGACAACTATGCTCTCTTAATTGGTGCATAAAGTAGAAGATGAAGACTCAACATAAAAGAAAAAGAGAGACTCTTTGCAGAGCAAGCAAGATAAACAAGTTTTATAAATATTTCAAAAAGTATGGTACTCATTAGATTTGATCTCTCATTGCCCCTATCATAAGCATCTTGAATGGTTAAAGTTAATTTGAGGCAAATATGAGCTATATGCTTGACAAAATCACAAGTTGAAAATCTCATGCCCCTTGAATACGAGTACCTACACCTCATGCTACTCAACTTAGGTCTCAAATCAGTGCTTGTCATTGTAAGTATAGATGTATCATAAAGAGCGCACCAGGGGTACCTCTTGCCCCATGACATGGAAGTACTCTTTCAAATAAATGCAATCCCACACCAAAATAACAAGACAAACATACAATAAGCATCTTGATACGTCTCAAACGTATCTATAATTTCTTATGTTACATGCTACTTTTATGATGATACTCACATGTTTTATACACATTATATGTCATTATTATGCATTTTCCGGCACTAACCTATTGACGAGATGCCGAAGAGCCAGCTTGTTGTTTTCACGCTATTTTTGGTTTCAGAAATCCTACAAAGGAAATATTCTCGGAATTGGACGAAATCAACGCCCAGGGTCTTATTTTTCCACGAAGCTTCGAGAAGACCGAGGGAGATACGAAGTGGGGCAACGAGGCGCCGCCACACTAGGGCCGCGCGCCGCCCTAGTGTGTGGGCCCCTCGTGACGCCCCCGACTCTGCCCTTCCGCCTACTTAAAGCCTTCGTCGCGAAAACCCCAGTACCGAGAGCCATGATACGAAAAACCTTCCAGAGACACCGCCGCCGCCAATCCCATCTCGGGGGATTCAGGAGATCGCCTCCGGCACCCTGCCGGAGAGGGGAATCATCTCCCGGAGGTCTCTTCATCACCATGATCGCCTCCGGATCGATGTGTGAGTAGTTCACCCCTGGACTATGGGTCCATAGCAGTAGCTAGATGGTTGTCTTCTCCTCATTGTGCTATCATGTTAGATCTTGTGAGCTGCCTATCATGATCAAGATCATCTATTTGTAATGCTACATGTTGTGTTTGTTGGGATCCGATGAATATTAAACACTATGTCAAGTTGATTATCAATCTATCATATATGTTGTTTATGTTCTTGCATGCTCTCCGTTGCTAGTAGAGGCTCTGGCCAAGTTGATACTTGTGACTCCAAGAGGGAGTATTTATGCTCGATAGTGGGTTCATGCCTCCATTGAATGCGGGACGATGATGAGAAAGTTCTAAGGTTGTGGATGTGTTGTTGCCACTAGGGATAAAACATCGATGCTTTGTCTAAAGATATTTGTGTTGATTACATTACGCACCATACTTAATGCAATTGTCCGTTATTTGCAACTTAATACTTGGAAGGGGTTCGGATGATAACTCGAAGGTGGACTTTTTAGGCATAGATGCATGATGGATAGCGGTCTATGTACTTTGTCGTAATGCCCTGATTAAATCTCATAGTACTCATCATGATATATGTATGTGCATTGTTATGCCTTCTTTATTTGTCAATTGCCAACTGTAATTTGTTCACCCAACATCTGTTTATCTTATGGGAGAGACACCACTAGTGAAGCTGTGGACCCCGGTCCAATTCTTTACATCTGAAATACAATCTACCGCAATTGTTCTTTCATTGTTCTTCGCAAACAAACATCATCTTCCACACTATACATCTAATCCTTTGTTTACAGCAAGCCGGTGAGATTGACAACCTCACCGTTACGTTGGGGCAAAGTACTTTGATTGTGTTGTGCAGGTTCCACGTTGGCGCCGGAATCTCTGGTGTTGCGCCGCACTACACTCCGCCACCAACAACCTTCACGTGTTCCTTGACTCCTACTGGTTCGATAACCTTGGTTTCTTACTGAGGGAAAACTTACTGTTGTGCGCATCACACCTTCCTCTTGGGGTTCCCAACGGACGTGTCAACTACGCGCCATCAAGTAGATTTTCTGGCGCCGTTGCCGGGGAGATCAAGACACGCTGCATGGGGAGTCTCCCACATCCAATCTCTTTACTTTGTTTTTGTCTTGCTTTACTTTACTTCATTTACTGCTTTGTTTGCTTCTTATATCAAAAACACAAAAAAAATTAGTTGCTAGTTTTACTTTATTTACTGTCTTGTTCTCTATATTAAAAACACAAAAAAAATAGTTACTTGCATTTACTTTATTTAGTTTGCTTTATTTACTACTACTAAAAATGAGTAATCCGGATGTTGAAGTTCGTTCATTTAAGCAACAAGGGGGAGAAAGTTTTAAAGATGCTTGGTATAGAATTAGTGATGCTCATCATAGGTGTGTTAAAAAACACTCCACTATTATACTACTTAGGAACTTTTATGTTGGTATCTCTAGTTGGAATAGGTATGTTCTTGATACTCTTGCGGGAGGTAATTTCCTAGGCACTCCTACTTTAGAAGCTAGTTGCATCATTGAGAGTCTAGTTGGAATACCACCTGTTAATGAAGCTAAAATTGAAATCTCTCTTGAAGATGTCATGAAAAAGTTGGAGGTCATAGAGAAAAATCTTCCAAGTGTTGAGACTAAATTGGGAATATTACTTAATAACACTGATAAACTTGATAAAACTCTAAGTGGAATCAATGAGAGAATTGTCTGTTTTAGAAACTTGTGCTACTCATGATAATCGAACCCATAGGATTAGTGAACTTGAAGAAGCTATGGGAACCTTGGGTTCAACTTTTTCTTCTCTTAAGTTTAAGGAGAAAGCCTATGTGGGTAAGGAGCAAAAGTTCATGTATGTCTCTAAAGTGCCTAAGCCAAAAAACTATTATAGGCCTAAAATTGACAAAGCCCTTAGCACCACTACGGATGAGAGAGCATCTAAGATACCTATTGATGTTGATGCTTCATCTCTTGATAATACTTGATTCACACTTTCTGCGCCTAGCTGAAAGGCGTTAAAGAAAAGCGCTTATGGGAGACAACCCATTATTTTACTTATGCACTTTTGTTTTATATTTGAGTCTTGGAAGTTGTTACTACTGTAGCAACCTCTCCTTATCTTTATTTTATTGCATTGTTGTGCCAAGTAGAGTCTTTGATAGTAAAGTCAATACTAGATTTGGATTGCTGCGCAGGAACATCTTTCTTGCTGTCACGAAATTGAGCCGCCCCTGCTGTAGAAAATTTATAAAAATCTGCCAATTTACGTGCATAATCCTCAGATATGTACGCAACTTTCATTCAATTTGGGAATTTTCATCTGAGCAAGTCTGGTGCCTCTAAAAAATTCGTCTTTACGGACTGTTCTGTTTTGACAGATTCTGCCTTTTATTTCGCATTGCCTTGTTTTGCTATGTTTGATGGATTTCTTTGTTCCATTAACTTTCAGTAGTTTTGTGCAATGTCCAGAAGTGTTAAGAATGATTATGTCACCTCTGAATATATGAATTTTCAATTATGCACTAACCCTCTAATGAGCTTGTTTCGAGTTTGGTGTGGAGGAAGTTTTCAAGGGTCAAGAGAGGAGGATGATACAATATGATCAAGAAGAGTGAAAAGTCTAAGCTTGGGGATGCCCCCGTGGTTCATCCCTGCATATTTTAAGAAGACTCAAGAATCTAAGCTTGGGGATTCCCAAGGCATCCCTTCTTCATCGACAACTTATCAGATCACCTCTAGTGAAACTATATTTTTATTCCGTCACATCTTATGTGCTTTACTTGGAGCGTCTGTTTGTTTTTATTTTTGTTTTTGTTTGAATAAAATCGGATCCTAGCATTCTTTATTTGGGAGAGAGACACGCTCCGCTGTTTCGTATGAACACATATGTTCTTAGCTTTATTCTTAATGTTCATTGCGAAAGTTGAACTACTTCATTCATTGTTATATGGTTGAAAACGGAAAATGCCGCATGTGGTAAATGGTATAATGTCTTGAATAATTTGATACTTGGCAATTGTTGTGCTCATATAGATCATGTTTAAGCTCTTGCATCATGTACTTTGTACCTATTAATGAAGAACTACATAGAGCTTGTTAAAATTTGGTTTGCATGATTGGTCTCTAGAGTCTAGATATTTTCTGGTTAAGGTGTTTGAACAACAAGGAGACGATGTAAAGTCTTATAATGCTTACAATATGTTCATATGTGAGCTTTGCTGCACCGTTTTATACTTGAGTTTGCTTCAAACAACCTTGCTAGCCTAGCCTTGTATTGAGAGGAATTCTTCTCGTGCATCCAAATCCTTGAGCCAACAACCATGCCATTTGTGTCCACCATACCTACCTACCACATGATATTTCTCTGCCATTCCAAAGTACATTACTTGAGTGCTACCTTTAAAATTTCTATCCTTTGTCTTTGCAATATATAGCTCATGGGAAAAATAGCCTTAAAAACTATTGTGGTGAAGAATATGTACTTATGTGTCTTATTTCTTAATAAGTTGCTTGTTGAGCGATAACCATGTTTCTGGGGACGCCATAAACTTTTACCTTTGTTGAATATCATGTGAGTTGATATGCATGTTCGTCTTGTCTGAAGTAAGAGCGATTTTCATGATCAAATGGTTTGAGTATGCATATTGTTAGAGAAGAACATTGGGCCGCTAACTAAAGCCATGATCCATGGTGGAAGTTTCAGTTTGGACAATCAATCCTCAATCTCTTATGAGAATTTTATCTGTTGTTGAATGCTTATGCATTAAAGAGGAGTCCATTATCTATTGTCTATGTTGTCCCGGTATGGATGTCTAAGTTGAGAATAATCAAAGCGAGAAATCCAATGCGAGCTTTCTCCTTAGACCTTTGTACAGGCGGCATAGAGGTACCCCTTTGTGACACTTGGTTGAAACATATGCTATGCAATGATAATCCATGTTAATCCAAGCTAATTAGGACAAGGTGCGAGCACTATTGGTATACTATGCATGAGGCTTGCAACTTATAGGATATCTTATACATAACAGATATGATTTATTACTACCGTTGATAAAATTGTTTCTATGTTTTCAAAATGAAAAGCTCTAGCACAAATATAGTAATCCATGCTTCCCTCTGCGAAGGGCCAATCTTCTACTTTATTGTTGAGTCAGTTTTCCTTTGTGTTGCTTCAATGACTTTACTTTGAATTTATTGCTTTATGAGTAACTCTTATGCAAGTTTTATTGATGCTTGTCTTGAAAGTATTATTCATGAAAAGTCTTTGCTATATGATTCATTTGTTTACTCATTATCTTTGACATTGCTTCGAATCGCTGCATTCATCTCATATGCTTTACAATAGTATGATCAAGATTATAGCATGTCACTTCAGAAATTATCTTTGTTATCGTTTACCTACTCGAGGGCGAGTAGGAACTAAGCTTGGGGATGCTTGATACGTCTCAAACGTATCTATAATTTCTTATGTTCCATGCTACTTTTATGATGATACTCACATGTTTTATACACATTATATGTCATTATTATGCATTTTCCGGCACTAACCTATTGACGAGATGCCGAAGAGCCGATTGATGTTTTCTGCTGTTTTTGGTTTCGTAAATCCTACAAAGGAAATATTCTCGGAATTGGACGAAATCAACGCCCAGGGTCTTATTTTTCCACGAAGCTTCCAGAAGACCGAGGGAGATACGAAGTGGGGCGACGAGGCGCCGCCACACTAGGGCCGCGCGGCCAGGGCTGGGCCCGCGCCGCCCTAGTGTGTGGGACCCTCGTGACGCCCCCGACTCTGCCCTTCCGCCTACTTAAAGCCTTCGTCGCGAAAACCCCAGTACCGAGAGCCACGATACGGAAAACCTTCCAGAGACGCCGCCGCCGCCAATCCCATCTCGGGGGATTCAGGAGATCGCCTCCGGCACCCTGCCGGAGAGGGGAATCATCTCCCGGAGGTCTCTTCATCACCATGATCGCCTCCGGATCGATGTGTGAGTAGTTCCCCCCTGGACTATGGGTCCATAGCAGTAGCTAGATGGTTGTCTTCTCCTCATTGTGCTATCATGTTAGATCTTGTGAGCTGCCTATCATGATCAAGATCATCTATTTGTAATGCTACATGTTGTGTTTGTTGGGATCCGATGAATATTGAATACTATGTCAAGTTGATTATCAATCTATCATATATGTTGTTTATGTTCTTGCATGCTCTCCGTTGCTAGTAGAGGCTCCGGCCAAGTTGATACTTGTGACTCCAAGAGGGAGTATTTATGCTCGATAGTGGGTTCATGCCTCCATTGAATCCGGGACACTCGACGGAAAGTTCTAAGGTTGTGGATGTGCTCGTTGCCACTAGGGATAAAACATCGATGCTTTGTCTAAGGATATTTGTGTTGATTACATTACGCACCATACTTAATGCAATTGTCCGTTGTTTGCAACTTAATACTCGGAAGGGGTTCGGATGATAACCTGAAAGTGGACTTTTTAGGCATAGATGCATGCTGGATAGCGGTCTATGTACTTTGTCGTAATGCCCTGATTAAATCTCATAGTACTCATCATGATATATGCATGTGCATTGTTATTCCTTCTTTATTTGTCAATTGCCCAACTGTAATTTGTTCACCCAACATCGGTTTATCTTATGGGAGAGACACCACTAGTGAACTGTGGACCCCGGTCCAATTCTTTACATCTGAAATACAATCTACTGCAATTGTTCTTTACTGTTCTTCGCAAACCAACATCATCTTCCACACTATACATCTAATCCTTTGTTTACGAGCAAGCCGGTGAGATTGACAACTTCACTCGTTACGTTGGGGCAAAGTACTTTGATTGTGTTGTGCGGGTTCCACGTTGGCGCCGGAATCCCTGGTGTTGCGCCGCACTACACTCCGCCACCAACAACCTTCACGTGTTCCTTGACTCCTACTGGTTCGATAACCTTGGTTTCTTACTGAGGGAAAACTTACTGCTGTGCGCATCACACTTTCCTCTTGGGTTCCCAACGGACGTGTCAACTACGCGCCATCACATCTCAATAATCTTTTTATTTACTATGGATATAGCTTTTTATTGAAGATGTTTCATGGAATACTCACTATGGAATGATGTAAACTTCCACCATGAATGATGCATAGCCTAAGTTTGCGGCCCAGCGTTCCCTAACACATATACAAACTCCATGGACTTACAAGTTTCTATTCTATTTCGCATCGATGGACATCCATAAGCAAAAGATCATGATATCAACTAAATAATAAGTGTAATGTTGAAAGCGTGCCCCATGAAAGCATGGTTGTGCTAACTCCCAGCTTACAATTTGTAAGCATATAATCAACATAAGATAGTCACAATGATCAAGTTTATTAAGTACAAGAAAGTAAATGTGCCATCAAGTTTCTGAGAGCTTTACTAACTAATTTTCTCATGCCAAAATTTAATTTGGAAGATAAATAAAAACATGATGAATTTACTTGGAATAGAAATAATGCTAATAGGTAGATATGGTGGACACAATTGGTAAACTTTGGTTAATGGTGGTTGGATGCACGAGTAGAGCTCATACTCAGTACAGGCGAAGGCTAGCAAAAGACTGGGAGCGACCAACTAAGAGAGCAATAATGGGCATAATCGTGCATAGCGACAAAACATTATCTATTAAAGCATAAAGTGATATTACAAGTCAAAAACTAAATGATCATATAGGTTTTAGTTGACTGGTCGTAGTCATATCATGATGTAAACATGCGCCAAGTCAACACAATAAAGCATCAAAGGAGAATACCACAATATTATGCTTTTTATGATGGAAACAACACATGATTCTTTCAATAGCACATTATGCACTCTCAGCTATTTGAGACAGGTCATGCTACAACAATAAATACTAAGCATATGACAAGAATAACATCCAACATGACATGCCAAAGTCTATATCACAGTCTAGACAAGCTTCTTTTTGCATCTTATTAGCATGAAACTTTTTACTCGTATCGAACACCAATCAACTTATTTAAAATAACTCTCAGATATGAAAAACAATATGGACCAGAGAGACAATCTTACATAAATAAAGAATACTAACGAGCTCTGAACAAAATTCAAGTGAAAGAACAAGAGCTAAACGCAGTACTAGAAAACTAGAACACTCGCTGAACAATAACAGTGAAAACTAGAGCGTTCTATGCAATTAAAACGGAGCGGGTCTTTCTCCAAAACAATTGTGTCGGGATCCAACCTTATTGTACAACAAAAAAACAAAAGAAAACTACAAACAAAAATAAAGACGCTCCAAGAACAACACATAATCTATGAAACAATAAAAATATATCGCATAGAGAGAGGACATGTTGCTTTGTTGATGAAGAGGGGATGCCTTGGGCATCCCCAAGCTTTGACGCTTGTACCTCTTGGATATTTATTGGGGTGCAGGGGAACCCCCAAACTTGAGTTTTTGTCCATTTTTCATCTCATCACATCATTCTTCTCTCCCTACACTTGAAAACTTCCTTCATACAAAACTTCACACAATTCTTTATTAGCATCATTAGTACAATTAAAATAAACAAATCCACTTGGATTTAGTTATAACATATATCAAACATCTATTAAATCATTAGCTACTGTAGAAACTATTTAAAAAGCTCTTTGATCAAAAGAACTAAAAAAGAAAGAGATTTAATAGGCAAATGCAAATAGTGCAGAAATTTGTCAAAACAGAATAGTAGGAAAGGATTCATTTTGTTCGAAAATCTTATGTTGCTCATCTCTAAAAGTGGTCAACTAACGAAAGTTAGATAATAACCCGGGGCATATGCATAAAAAATGAAAGATGAAAATTCCTCTCTGGATACGAATTTTTATGGTAACAGCACAAAATCTATTTCTGGACAGCAACTTCCCCAAATCTTACTTTCTTCCTATTAGAGGCTATTCTTGGCACAAAAACGAAATAAAAATAATAAGTATAGGTTATTACAGAGGCAATAACTTCCAAGACTCAACCAAAAAAAAATTACAAAAAATAAACATGGGTTATCTCCCAACAGTGCTTTTCTTTAACGCCTTTCAGCTAGGCGCAGAAAAAAGCAAGCATCAAGTATTATTAAATGAAGAAGCATCAAGATCAATCACTTCCTCTAAAACACAACTTTTCAAAATAGGCACTTTAGATACCCCTGGAGATGATTCAACATGTAAATCACTCTTAGTTGTACTAAAAAATTTATCAATTTTAAAAATATTATGGGGTTTTGGTTTAGTTGCCTTGGGAATATACATGTATTTTTGCTCTTTTCTCACAAAAGCTTTATTTTTCTTAAACCCAAGAGAGGAAAAGGTTGAACCTAAAGTTTCCATAGCTTCCTCTAGTTTACCAATCCTAAGGTTTATACTATCATGGATATTGCTAGCCTCCAAAACAATGATTCTTTTATTGATACTTTCTACTGATTCTAATTTGGCTAACATTATCAATGCAATTTGGCAATATTTTTTCTAGAGAGCTTAGTATTTCTATATCATCCTCCAAAGTGTTCTCAGTTTTAACAACATTAGTAGGTGGGATTCCTACCAATCTTTCAATCAAATTACATGCTTCTAAAGTGGGAGTACCCAGAAAATTACCCCCCGTGAGGGTATCCAAAACATATCTATTCCAGCTAGATAGACCAACATAAAAATTTCTAAGGAGGATCATGGTAGAATATTTTTTAGTACATATATGATGAGCATTACTTATTCTATACCAAGCATCTTTCAAACTTTCTCCCCCTTGTTGCTTAAAAGAACGAACTTCAACTTCAGGAATACTCCTTTTAGCAAAATTAAAACTAAGCAACAGAAATAACAACTCTAATAGAAACTATTTTTGTGTGTTTTTGTGTAAAGAAGACTATAAAAGAAACTAATTTTTGTGTGTTTTTTATATGATAAAGCAAACAAGAGATAATAAAGTAAACTAAGCAAAACAATAGCAAAGTAAAGGGATTGGAGATGAGAGACTCCCTTTGCAGAAATCCTCTTTCTCCCCGGCAACGACGCCAGAAAAAGAGTTGTTGCCGTGGGAGTTGGCAATCTCTGTGGTGTAAATTTTTTTCAGTTCCCCGGCAACGGCGCTAGAAAAATAGCTTGATGAGCGCAGATTGCACACCGTTGGGGAACCTCAAGAAGAAGGTATGATGAGCACAGGAGCAAGTTTTCCCTCAGTAAGAAATCAAGGTTTAATCGACCAGTAAGAGAAAGGCGTGACTTCTGAAGGTGTTGCTAGCTGACTAGTGGCAGGACGCACTAACAGCGTCAGCAACAACGTGGAACCTGCACACAACACAACCAAAATACTTTGCCCAACTTAGAGTGAGGTTGTCAATCTCAACGGTTTTGCTGAACAGAAAGGATTAAATGTGTCGAATGGAAGGAGATGTTTGCAGTAATTTAAAGAGAACAGAGCTTGCAGTAAGTAAACAAAGCAGGATTGTAGTGGATGAATTTATCAGTGTAAAGGAAAGGACCGGGATCCACAGTTCACTAGAGGTGTCTCTCCATAAAGATAAATAACATGTTGGGTGAACAAATTACAACTAGGCAATTGACAGAATATCGACCATACATGACAAGATGATTACTATGAGATTCGTTTGGGCATTACAACATAATACATAGACCGTAATCAAACTCTATGACTAATAATCCACCTTCCGGTTATCGTCCGAACCCCTTTCAGTATTAAGTTGCAAGAAACAGATAATTGCATTAAGCATTGTGTGTAAAGTAAACAATAGAATTACCATCGGATAAAACATTGTTATTTTCTCCCTAGTACCAACATCATATCTACAATCTTAGAAGTTATTGTCAATCTTCCTGAAAACTAGAGGCATGAACCTACTATCGAGCATAAATACTCCCTCTTGGAGTCACAAGCATCTAATTGGCCAGAGTATCTACTAGCAACAGAGAGCATGCAAGATGACAAATAAGATATGATATGAATATATAATCGATCTGAACATAGTATTCAATATTCATCAGATCCCAGCAAACACAACATGTAGCATTACATAAGGATGATCTTGATCATGTAGGGCAAATCACAAGATCTAAATATGAGGCACAGATTGGAGAAGACAACCATCTAGCTACTGCTATGGACCCATAGTCCAGGGATGAACTACTCACGCATCACTTCGGAGGCAGGCATGGTGATATAGATGCCTCCAGCGATGATTTCCCCCTCCGGCAGGGTGACGGGAAGTACTCCAGAACTCTCCCGAGATGGGTTCTGCGATGGCGGCCGCGATGGAACTTTTCGTGGATGGAGACTCGGGTGTTTAGGTTTTTCACGAGATCGTGAATAAATAGGCGGAAGGGCGAGGTCGGTGGCCGCATGGGGGGGGCACACCACCCCACACCACCCCTAGGCGCGGGCCCACCCTTGGCCGCGCCATGGGGTGGCCTAGCCGCGCTGTGGCGCCTCTTCTTCCCCCCTTCGATCTCTGTCTTTGTTACGGCGAAATATTGACTTCGGCTTTTGTTTCGTCCAATTCTGAGAATGTTTCCTGTATAACTTTTCTGAAACCAAAAAATAGCAGAAAATAGGGAACTGACATTGTGGCATCTTGTCAATAGGTTAGTTCCGGAAAATGTATAAAAGTGTAACGAAGTGTATGTAAATCATAGTAGAATTGGTGTAAAACAAGCATGGAGCATCAAAAATTATAGATACGTTTGAGACGTATCAGGACGACGGATTGTCTTCACGAGCGTAGCTCAAGGTGGTAGATACCATCAGCAAGGTAGTACCCCTTGTTGTAGTAGTGGCCATTAATTTCAAAATCCACATCAGGGGACTAACCATGCGCAAGCCTATCAAACATCGGAGAGCGTTGCAGCACATTGATGTCATTGTGTGAGCCGGCCATTCCGAAGAATGCGTGCCAAATCCATGTGTCATGTGAACAACGGCTTCAAGAATCACTACACCGGAGAGTGTTGCAACACATTGATGTCATTGTGTGAGCCGGCCATTCCGAAGAATGTGTGCCAAATCCATGTGTCATGTGAACCAACGGCTTCAAGAATCACTGTGCACCCCTCATAATGGCCCTTGTATGACCCCTGCCAACCAAAAGGGTAGTTCTTTTAGTCCCAGTGCATGCAATTTATGCTACCAAACATCCCAGAAACCCCCTGGAAGTGTTGATTGACAACATACGGGTTGTGTCCTCTGTAGTAGGTTGGCGCAGATATTCTTCACCCAACACAGCAATCAGCTGGATTCGCTCATCCGGACGTACTCATCTACGTAGTCACCGGCAACACCATATGCTAGCGTCCTAATCGTTGTCGTGCATTTCTGATATGAAGACATGCCTACCTTGCCAACTGCATCCTCTTTGGCAATGAAGTGGTCGTTATAGACCTTGACGACATCCATTATCCGGTTGAACAACGGTCTGGACATCCGAAAATGATGGCGAAACATCTCCGGCGTGAATACTGGATTGTTGTAGTGGAAGTAGTCGTGGAAAAGCATGTCGTGGCCGCGTTCTCTTTTATGGTCCAAGGCCAGGGCGTGCCCCGGCAAGGACCTCCGGTACACGAGGATCTGCGCAACATTATGCTCGTGGATGAGCAATGCACCCTTCGTAAGGAAGTCGTCGTTGGACTCATCGTCTGAGGACGTGTCGATGAAGTTCTTGTAGAAGAACTCATCGTCGCTGTCCACCATGATCTACATATGAAATGGGACAAATTAGTTGACCCACTTCATCGAACACCTCGCGGGGAAGACGCAATACAATGCCTCCGTAGGGACCTGCAAGAAATGGTCGTCCCGGCCGACTTGCGGCCTGGAAGCACAGTGCACGAGAGCTAACCTCTGCCGGCAACGGCGAAGCTGATGATGGCGGGAGGACTCGCGACGACGAGAGGACCACAACGTCGGCAGTGGCATCCTCCGATGCTCCACCGAGACCGCGAAAGCACATGCGGAAGCGCCAGGGCCGCGTTCTATGCTGCCGAACCGCTTGTCGGCGTCTCCACGTCGGTGGCCGGCGTGGACAGCGGTCGCAAATCGTCGGTCGTGCGGTGGCGGCGGAGCGGGGGGGGGGTGGAGATGTGTGCGAGGGGTTGTGTTTTGGGAGGCAGACAGGCGGGCATGGGAGGACAAGGGAGGACACGAGAGGCCAGCCTTCGGTGTCCGCGGCTGCACAATCGACGCACAGATTTGGACCGGCTTTGGGTCGTCCCGGATGCCGCGGACATCCGTTTTTGGGATGCGTCTGCGCGTTGGGCCGCGTTTTTGCCCGGTTTGACCCATCCGGACGCGCGGGCGCGGGATGGGTCGCCCCGTTGGAGATGGCCTAAGATCGGCACGTGGCTAGGTGGGTGATGGTGCCATTAATCTCCGGCGCCCACGGAAATGGAGCGGATGTAGGTCGCTGACGCGTGTTTGACCCACCTAGACAAAGCTCATTCAGCGGCTGCCAAGTGGTCCAGGGGATTCCATCCGACGTGTTGTGAGGTTTCGGCGCAACCGTTCAGCGCCCTACATGAAGGGCCGGCATGGGGTTATCGACGTTTGTATTGGACTCCAAATGGTGTGGGCACATTATTGGACGCACACAACGCCAGACCCCTATACGGCTATTGGGGTTGCTATGGGGCAGGCCGGTGGAAATGCTCTTAGAGATGAGGCTTTGTAGGGATTGGATGAAAGTAGGAATTTCACCCAATAATTTATCCTCATTAATCTCCAAAAAACTCTAATGTGAAACAAATATAGATCCTAAAGAAGGAGACGCGGGAGCAATTGGAGTACTGTGTTTCCCTCTCAGATATCATTGAGAGGTGTCAACATCTGTCAATGGGTTCATGTACAACGTTAACGGACTGCACACATGAGCTTTCACCACTTGACACATAATCTTCAGCTCCAGGCCATTACCTCGTTTGAAAATAAAAACGCGGTATATATATGACGTGAACCTGAGGTTGGCTTGCGTGTGCTGCCGGTGGAAGCGATTAAGATCTCCTGGCCAGTAATTTCAGAAGGAGGAAACATCACCTGACCACCGAATGGCGTTCGAGCGAGCAGCGTGGCCTGAATCGGAGCCTCGGGGAATGGTAGTGGTCAGGGCAGATCCCTGCCCTACGCGAACAGCTAGCTGCCGGCCGGTCCACCAGTACCAGCAGAATCTTTATCGTTAAAGCCAGTGCGTTGATCGTGTTTTCGTCGCTGATACATTCTGCTGTCGAGATTGGAGAGGGCATGACATCCACCTCGTAACATAGTAGCCTTGTCTTGTCAGACTGTGCATGGCAAGCAGACAGAAAAGATATGACGGTATATGGATGCATGGCATGCTTGTAATTATGGGAAACAGTTCAATTCCTATATATATGTGTGGCTTCCGGGAACTAGATGTGTTTTCATTTGGGCCTCTGATTAATCAGCTGAAGATTTTCCTTGGTCTGAGTACGTCCAGAAGCTTCGCTGGTGGGCCGCCATGGCTTTCAGTCCCAGGGTTCTCTATTCCCTCGATTTCTTTCTATTGTTGGCGCGCAGGGAAGGTTCCCTAGACTTTACATGTCAAAATTGTTGTTTCTGGGTTCTGCAAGTACCACCACTCCATATATCTGTGGCAAAACTGTACGATTTAGTCCCCGGACTCGGGCACAGTGGTATGACCAATGGTTTGGCAAATGTCGGATAGCAATGTTGGAGAAAATAAACAGAAAGCTCGGTTCAATGAAGTTCAATAAAATTGAAGTGAAAAAAACAATTAAATTTTGTTTTATAAATCAAGGAAAGTTTTAAAAATCTGATGAGAACAAACATGAAGTATCCTAAGAACACAGAAAACTCGCTAATAGTTTAGGGAAAATGATACAGAACTCGGGAGATATGGTTATTGTTCACTCTTATAAGCTTGAACTGAACTATACCGCCTTTGTCGACCGGGTCGCTAGAATTGTTTGGCGCAAGGCCAGCAAAGCAAGTAGCCCACGCATCAGAAATTCAGAATTCAGAAGAGATAGCCACCAGCCTGTCCCTGTTGCATCAACTCGATCTCTCAGCATCCGGACTGCAGGCGCTGGAGTGGGTATATATATAGCTTCATCAAGATCTATGCTTCCAACGACACCTCGTACCTAGTAACCCATATCTGACCACTCCGTCGAATCAGCTAGATAGTCGTCCACAAGCTCATAGCGGCAAAGCCTGCATATAGAGATCAGGACACATGGCCGAGAGGAAGGAGACTCCGAAGCTGGGGAGGCTACGCAATGCAGTGAGGCAGCAGAAGGGGAAGCTATACATCATCAAGAAATGCATCGCCATGCTCATCTGCGGCAGCCCAATGTGTGTATTCGTCTTGCTCTCCTACTTCTGTCATTCTGTTGCCCAGTTGAAGTGTGTATTCGTGTATGGAATCATTGTATGTAAATTCGTAAGAAACCCTTTTAACAGGAAATATAGAGGTATGCTAGTGGATGCTGCCATATTCCATAACGAAGGCATATTTGGGGACAAATAATAGAACAAAAAATTCAGATGGTCCTCCTGGATATCATAAAAGGTTTATTTTCAATGAATTACTTTTAATATATATGTACAATGGTGTGCTGATATATTACCTCAAGAAGCAAAATATGATTGCCTCAAAACCATCATTGGTTCCATTGAAATTTCCTGATTAGTATATATTTTATTATTTCTGCACGTAGTGGCATTGTCCAAGATATTCTTTTCAGCCTTTTTTTCCTCCAGCCGTGGCCTTCATAATGAATAGGTAAGTGCAATATGCATGCATGAGTCTGAAACAACTCAAATTGATTGTTCATTTTGTTAACTGAATGATAATAAAGTTCACACAATATCGACCATAACAGGTTCAGGTATATCTGCGATTAACTTTGAAACTGCTAAATGAGATCGGTTAATGATACGCCATAATTTGGAACTGTCAAATGAAGTACATGAACCGTAACCAAAATACTTCGAACATAACGCTGCAACCTACTAATCCCTCCGTCCCATGAAATATGTCTTAACTTTACCTAAATTTAGATGTAGATGCTAAATAGTGTCTAGAACTCTAGATACATCCTAATTTATACGAAGTTAAGGTATGCTTTAGACAGAGGAAGTATATTAAATTAGATTTTCATGTTCAATTCTGAATATTTACATATGTTGCGCCTTCTCGTACTAGCTTAGGATTCTGAAAGAACTCATTGGTGAATGAATCATGTTATGGTACCAGGGTCAAGAGTTCCTAAACTATAGAACATGAACAGTAATATAAATAATGGTTGATGACTATATTTACGGTTAAAATGGAGTCTCCCATATATCATCTATCCCCATGATTATCCCAACCTTTTTATGCACCCTTAAATCCAATATGTTTCCCATTCGCTTGCCACACTTTCCATATCCTCCCAAAAATCAGTCGAATTTTGCATGCACCGTTAGATATCTTCCTCTAGTCATTAAGCTCACATCTCCACACACACACACACACACCACACGCACACGCACACACGCACGCGCGCGCACACACACACACACACCGAATGCACACAAAAAGTGAATTTATGCTTTTGAGCATTCTCTGACAAGCATTCCTTTTTATTTCAATGTTTTGTGGGGTTAACTATCCATGATTTCAAATTTACTATCAAAATAGCCTGCCCATATCTTCTGAATTGGAGCCCTGCATTTGAAAATTAAATGTGTTTGTACGATCACCGTATAGTATCCATGATTTGCAGAATTTAATATCAAAATGGCATGTCTTTTTTAACTACGTAATAATTCCGGGACGATAAAATAGATAATAGTCTTTCCATCGTCTGCTAATTTTTTTCAAATTTTTTTCACAATTTTCTTGAGTTTAATTATTGTGAATAGTATGCTACATATGCTATCGAAAAATTAGTGCCTATAATCAAATAAAATGTTGCTCTCTAGCAATACATTCTGTTATTAAACGGTTTTCGATCACTGTATCCCTTTGGTGCGATGTTCAGAGTCTTAAAATTCTTCCTTTATCAAACATATTTAATATTAATTTCGTTCTAATTGATCGAGGAAAAATGTTCCGAGTAAGTGACAAGGTAACATTAATATCAAGACCAATACTAATTTCTAACAATTATTTTATGAATATCCACAAAGTAAAATAAGAATATTATAAGAGGACGGGTACTAATTAGGGACTGAACACATACTGATAGAGAAGAGTAATTATCGAAGCATCCAAAATATGGGGAATGTAGATCCCTTGGATTTTGAAGATGCATTTCATTTGATTAAAATATAGGGATAGTTTCTCCATATTTTTTTTAGGGGTTTTGCTAATTCTCAGCTAGATGAGAATTTGCTTAGTGCTCAATCAAGTTCCTAACTATCAGATTGCTGTGCAAAGATTCGTGTGGTTGGGCTGTTTTTTTTTTCTATGCAAGGGAAGCCTATGTGCTGTATTGGGTTGCATCCATCTGGGCTGCTTTTCTCCTTTGCTCAGACTAGTGAGTGCCCGGTAGGCCTAATGTCTTTTTCCATTTGTCTGATATTGTTTTTTTTAGAACACGCGCAGACGCTCACAAACACGCACGTACAAACACCCCTATAAACGCACGCACGCACATCCTACCCCTATGAGCACCTCCGAGAGACTGAGCCGGCATATCTTGAGGTTGACGAAGTCACCACTGGCGCCTCGTTGTTGACGGGCACGTCACCTACCACAGAAAGCATAGCGCCGGTTAAATCCTGGAATAAATCCAGGTAAATGCAAACACCCATGCTAAGTCTAGGACTTAAACCTGGGTAGACTGGTTTGATCTTGTTGTTTCTTGTTATTATAGAGCTGACTTTTGTGCCGGTGGCTTGTGATTTTGGGTTTCTATTCTATGAGTTTCAAGGTATCCATTTTAAATTTTTTTTGGCCTTATATGATCCAAATAATGCTTTTTTGGTTGCAATTTTTCCAATTACAAGTGGGGTTGCAACTTAGATTTGTCTACTTGCAAGTAGAGGTGCAACTGAGATTTTTTTAGTTGCAAGTGAGGTTGCAACTTAGATTATTTTTCAATAGCAAGTGAAGTAGCAACAGAAATTTTTGTAAATTGCTAGTGGGGTTGCAATTGTGTATTTGAAAGTGGGTTGCAGGTTTGCAACTGAAAAAATTAGTTGTAAGTGGGGTTACAATTGAGATTTTCTTAATTGCATATGTGGTTGCAACTGACATTTTTTAAATTGCATCTAGAGTTGCAATTGAGATTTTTCCCTTATTTTCCAGCTCAACTAGCAACTATAATGCATGTGTCACATCCAAACAAGAAATATAACAAACTATCGAGGACATCGATTGAAGTGACATCGATGGAGAAAAATAATGGAATTGAGATGTGATAACCTGTAGTAATTGGGAGTGTTGCTGATGATGCATACTCTCTCTATCCTTAAATAAGCGTACTTCATCTCTTGTTTTAAATTTTTGAAAAAAACTTTGATCAACTTTATTAAACAATAGTAGCAATATATATAATAAATAATTATGAAACTACATTTCATAGCGTACCTAGACAAAAGTGGTGCCATCAATGTTGTTACTTTTGTCTATAAAATTAATCGAACTTTAAAATATTTGATTTTAGTACACTTGCTTATGAACAGAGGAAGTATGTCATAGTCATTAGTCATTACAAGTAGCAGCGGACAAAGAACTGTATTCTGATAGCTGCATGCGAGCTAGCTATACTTCGCAGACCAATCATATGAACAAGAAGCTGAATTGACAGGAACAATATTCCGATCAATCACGTACGTGGAAACCTATCTAGCCAGGCAACTGGTTTGTGAAGCTTCTTGCCAAAAAAAAGTAAACTAACCTAAAGCTATGTATTATGCTATGAAATTACCACTGTAGGCTTGCGACTTTATATTTATTTTTGTTTTATCTTTTGACAAGTCGCAGGTCTGGAATATAAACAGTGGTGGGGCCAGGGTGGAAAGAGCCAAAAAGGCTCAGCCTAAGTTAGGGCATCTCCAACCGCACGACCCAAACAGACGTATTCGGACGTCCGATTGTGGTCGTTTGGGTCGAGGTCCGGAGACGCGGATAGACAATATGTCCGTAGCTTTGTTTTGTTCCCCAACGCTGAGCAGACCCAAATTAGTCCTCTTCCTCGTACTAGTACTAGTCAAAAACATGCCCGGCGAGCAGCTCCCCGTCCAGCCTTGGCCCGGCAGCCTCCGTCCCCGCCCCGGCGACCTCCGCCCCCACCCCGGCACGCCCGGCGAGCTCCGCCGCGCCACGCCCTGGCGAGATCCGGCCCGGGTCCTTCCCGCACGCGGCCGACGACTCCCTCGCCCGTGCCCACTCGGCGCGCGCTCGCCGGTGCCCGTGCGTGGCCGACGCGGCCGGCGGCGCCCCGCCCGTCCCCGCGCGTGTCCGGCACGGCCTGCTCGCGGCGGCGGCGGCCCGAGGCGCGGCTCGCTCCGCAGCCGGCGCGGGCGAGGCCTCGCTCGCGGCGGCGGCCCGACGCGCGGCCGGGTCCGCAGCGGCGCGGGCCCGAGGCGGCCACGAGGAGTGGGCGGCGGCCCTAGGCGCGGCGGCGGCCCGACGCGCGGCCGGGTCCGCAGCGGCGCGGCTCCGCGGCGGGAGTGGGCGGCGGCCGGGGCCGGGACGGCGCCGCACGGGGCGGCGTCGAGGCGACGCGCGGCTCGCGGGGGCCGGGCGGCGCGCGGCTCGCGTCGGGGATCCGCCCGCCCACGTCGACCTCCGCCCCTCGGGCGGCGCGAGATGGCGCGGCGAGGCACGGACGGCGGCGGCCCGAGGTGCAGCCGGCCGGAGTCGGACCGAGGCGCGGCCGCCGGCGGCGGCCCGAGGCTCGCAGCCGGCGCGCGGCCGGCCGCTCGTGGCTCGACCGCAAGGCGCCGCCCGTTCACGCACCCTTGGCCATCGCTCCGCGCGTCGCCGTCGACGAGCTTTGTCGCCGGAGCTCATTTTGGCAGCGGCAACTTCCGGTAGGGATGAAAAAAAGGAGGACTCGGCGCCGGGGTGCTCCATGTGTGGGCGGCGGCGGCGTTGGCCGAGCCAGCCAAACTCCGGCAGCTATTCCGGCCATATCCATGGGAAAAAGAAGACATGGGAGAGAGAAGATGTGGGGTCAGGCGAATAAAAACGGACGTCCGGAGCTGTCCCGAGCGAGCCGGACAGACGCAAAGTCCGCCCAGATTTGCGTGAGATTTGGGTCGCCCCGGACTTTATTGCCGTCCGTTTTGCATTTGCGTCCGCGCGTTGGGACGTGTTTTTACCCAAACGGACAAAAGTGGTATCCGTTTTTGGGTTTGGGTCTCCGCGTTGGAGATGCCCTTAGGCCTGCCCCACCGTAATAAAGTAGGCTGGATTGGCCGCTGGACGAACACAAAATGACGAATTGGCAATCTCTTTCGGTGGTAACAAAAACTTCAATATTATGCCGGAGTTGTGGAAGTACAACACGTGCTTAAGCTGCAATAATTAATCTGCACTACACAGATCGAGCACATGTGTCTTCAGTATACATACATGCACGATGCATTGGTGGATATACAGAAAGAAAGGGAAGCAAAGCTGAGAACTAACGCATTATCTCGTACAAAATAATTACCTTCAGGTTGTTATTTCTATCATGTTGCTATATGCATGCTGCATGCATGCATTTACCCTGTTGTAATATGTTGCGTGCATGCTAAGAAAGATCAGGCGTGGCAAGTACGTGTTGACTGTGCTTATTTTTTTGTTTTTTGAGATTCATACGTGTGTATTCTCGTTCCCATGCACAAATGTGCCACTTTTTTTCCTACCCTCCGTCCTGGATGTCGATTTTTTTTTTCTAAATTCAAATTTATCTAGACACTAAAAAGGATGTCGGAAGGTTCGTCTAAATTTGATGTATCTATGCACTAAAGAGTATCTAGATACATTCAAATTTAGATAAAATTTTGACATCATTTAATGGACAGAGGTAGTATTTTATTTAGGGTATCAATGGAGGGCGAACATGCCACCTGAACTTTTCATTAAAACAACACCAAAAGCGACTTTTTACAAGCGCCACAGAGTGCATCGGAGATCAGGGTGAGAGGGAGGCACACCAACTGACTAACGTGTCACAGTCGACACAACGGGGAGCATGGACTAGCCATAAACTGAGATGATGGCGAAGAAATCCATGTCGCTCGTGCGGTCGTCGTCAACCACCGTCCGATTCCTGGTTTTCAAGGTGATCCATAGAAGCACACGGGAAGCTTTCATGCGGAGGGGGATGAGCCACAAAAGGTGGTTGTGAGGCGGTGCGAGAACGCTGCAGGTAGCACTGTGTGTAGAGGGCCGAGCGTGTTTTCATATTATTTTTATTAGGATTCGTTGGTTTTCGTCTTCTAACTAACATGCAAAGTGCCAAAAATAATGAACCTTACATTTCCTTGCGTTTTCATGATACTTTCAGAAAATGATCATTTTAGGAAGGAAATCAAGCCATCAATAAAATTTTGGAGGAAATCAAGCAAGGCTTTAATTGAAGGAATCATCACTCCCAGCGGCAGTCGCTTTAACGTGCATGATGGGATTCGTAGCATAGAAAACAAAAAAATTCCTACCGCGAGAACGAAATTCAAGCAAAGATGCAATCTAGTAGACGGTAGCAACGAGGGGATAACGAGACTAACCCTTGAAGATTTCCAAAGCCTACGAGATTAGACCTCGTTGTTGCAGAAGATGATCAGTTGCCGCTTTCAAAAGCGTGTAGAAGATCTTGATGGTGCCACAATCGGGCAGCACCTCCGTACTCGATCACACGTTCGGTGTTGATGAAGACGTCCTTCTCCCCGTTCCAGCGGGCAGCGGAAGTAGTAGATCCTCCTCGAAATCCCGGCAGCACGACGGCGTGGTGGCGGTGGTGGTGGAGATCTCCGGCAGGGCTTCGCCAAAGCGTATGCGGGAGAGGTGGAGGAGGAGAGGCGGCTAGGGTTTGGGGAGAGGGGGCGCCGGCCACTATAGGGGGCGGCCAAGGCTTTGGTGTGGCCGGCCCCCTCCCCTTGCTCCTCATTATATAGGTGGAACCCCCAAGTGTTGGACTACAAGTCTTCGAATAAGAAACCTACCCAAGGAGGGACTCCCACTCAAGGTGGGATTCCCACCTTCCCTTGGAAGGGGGTGGCCGGCCACCATGGGGGAGTCCACCTGGGACTCCTCCCCCTTAGGGTTGGCCGGCCATGCTAGGTGGAGTCCCTGTAACATCCCAAGTTTCAACAATAATAAAATCAAGAGAGGGGTTTCAATTACTCAAATTTTGCAACAAACAAAAACTTTTTATATGCATATAGTGTCACATATAGTTTCATGCATATGAGTGAATTTCTTTTGTGCAATTGCCATGATGAGTGTTAGTATGATGATCAATTGCTATTAAACCCTAAACTAAGATCACCTAACCCTAAATTGAGAAGAATAGAAGAAAATGAGAAAAACCCATTTCTCACTCACATACAACTTAGGCCAAATTGCAAATCTTCACCATAGGCCACCATTACTTGATCTCTTGCTTGTAGAATGCTTAGATATGATAAACACACCCAATTTCAGCAAAGAAACAAGAATCAAACCAAAGAAAATCTCAAAACCTTCACACATATGATAATGGTCATATGTCACCTTTTTATTTTCTTCACCACTTTGCCCCTCATTATCTTTTTATTCCTAAACCAGACTTGGTCAACTAAGGCCACCTCATCCAAGACTAAGTGATGATGAACAATGTTGGTGTTGACCACCAGGGCTAGAGTTGACTAGGTTGACCAGAAATGATGTGCCAAGATGGAACCCGAGAATGAAAACAAGATCATCTCACTTTTGAAATTTTGCAAATCTTCTTCAAAATGAATACCACCACCACCAATCCTTCACATTAATTATATAATTGAGCTGTACCAAAAAGATTTCCAAAATTCATCAAATTTGTTCTTGCGGGCATTGTGCCGAACACCTTGCTGGCATTGTTTCAGAATTGTGTTACACACTATTATCCAGTGGTTTCTTGCCTAAACCACTTTCATCTTGTGATCATTAGCTCCCTCTGCATCCCCTGCATCGAGCCTAGCCTTTGCCACCGTCGTTTAAAGTGGAAAAGAGAGGAGAGATGCACCACACCGTACCATGCCGGCCACCTTTGGCATCTCTCTCTCTGGCCTCCCTCTCAACCCTTCTCCTTGTCCTGGAGCATCTCTGCAGCACGAGGAACCTCACCGTACCCAGCCCTAGCTCGCCAAGCCACGGCATTGGCCAGACGCGCCGCGTCCAGAATGATGCCAGTGCACGCCTGGGCACACGGTGAGCGCGCTCTGGCCGCGCCAGTACGTCGCGCGCTCGATCGCCTCCGTCTTTCCCCTGCATCCCTACGCCTGGAACGAGCACCACCACCCTCACCTCTACCACCTAGACACACTCGAGCGACTGCGGCCGCCTTGTCACCGTCGTCCTCGCCGGAATTATGCCGCGGGTACTGCCATGATCATCGCACGCGCCCGAGCTCTCCCATCGCCCTTTTCTCTGCGTCGCTGCACGTTGAGCATCGCCAGGACGATGCCTATCTCTAGCCGTCCTCGCCTTGCCCCTTCGCGCACTGGAGGCGCCACGCCATGGACGCTCCTCCACAGCACCCGTCGGCCACCCTCCCTCTACTATAAATAGAGGAGCTCAGCCCTCCATTTCTTCACACAACTTGCTCCCCTCTCATCACTGATCCTTCTCCACCCATCAATTTCACCCCACTTCGCCGGAGCAGCCCCAATCGAGAGCTCGAAGCCGCCGGAGCCCGCGGAACCTCTGCCTCGACTGGAGCCTCGCCGAGCGCCGCCGCTGCACCAGACGCTTCCTCATCTACTTCCACTTCACCGAGCAGCCTGCCTTTCCTCTCCGACGGCCTGGTACTCCCTCCGACCCCCTAGGCTCGCCGCCAGTGAGCCCGTCGCTCGTCGGAGACGACGACGATCACCGACCGCACGATCTTGTTCTAATCCTACGGTCCATCTCCCTCGTACCGTTTCGCTGATTAAAAGCCACTGACGGGTGGCCCCCACCTCGTCAGGGCGGCCCAAATGCACCCGTTGCTTGTTGGGCTGCGCTGTGTATTTTAAATCTGTTTCGGCCCAGTAGCGTTTCCCGCCTAGCCCAACGATTCAAATTTAGGTTTAATAATTATTCAAATGCCCTGCAGATGCTTTAGTAAAACTTAAATTGTTTGAAATCTACCAATCCAAATTTAGCAAACTTTATACCGTTGGAAAGCCAATGAAATTATCTAGCCAATGCCACTGGTCCCATCTCCAATTTCGTAGTAGAATTAAAATGCTAAAAATAACAGGGACTTTTGCAACTTGAAACTTAATTTAAAATTTAACCAAAATTGATTTGGAGTTGATTCCAACTCTCATAAATCACAATTGATGTTCTTTAATTGTTTATGCCATAATATAGCCAAGTTGTTTGCATGATCATGTACTGGATCAAAATAATGGTTAAATAGCCATTTCTAGTGCATTTAAATTATGGAATTCAAATCTTATAAATAGTATGAGAGCTACTCTATCATTTAAATCTTGATCCTAAGTAATACAATTAGAGGAAATGACCTTAGGCTAATAAACCTCTGATTGTTATTACTTAGAGATTTTAAACCATTTAAATGTTAGTGTTAAATTGTATGAGGTGTAGCACCTCATTTAAATTATTACTCCCTCATAATAGATATGAAATGTTGACCTTGGTCAACTTATATTTCATACCTTATTATTATTTGTGGAGATTAAATCTTTATAGGATTTAATGAGAGGAAGTTATTCTCTCCCAAGACTTAAATAGCAAATCAAATAAATACTTATAATGAGAGGAAATTATTTTTCTCTTAAATAAGAACAAACCAAGTAACTCACCTTGCCATGATGGATGTGATGTTAGAATTAAGTGGTGAACCCTCTTGTGTGTTTTAGTCTAGCATGCAAGTATTTGTGTGGTGATTGTGTACTCGTATTCGTATATAGACGCTAGTAACGAGGAATACTTGGAGGAGGGAAGCTACTCTCAAGAGGAGGAGGAAAACTTTGACTCCTATCCCCACCAAGGCAAGCTAATACTCTTGCTAACCACCATGATGCAAAGCTCTACAAGAGCAAGGCACCATCACCCCTTTAATTTTATGTATTACCTATCCCATGTTTTTACTTTGCAATTATTTTGCTTATTTACTTCAAAGTACTTTTGATTCATGATTTACTTGGTTTAGAGTAGAACAAGATTTAAGGTTAGCTTAGAACAAATCAAAGCTAGATAGCACCCCTCATGAAATAGTGGCTAGTGCTAATCAAATAAAATTTGACTACTCTAGATGGGAACATGTGACTTTGAAATGAAATTTGAAACCTTGGAATGATGAGTCATTTCCATTGAATGATTTTTGAAGGAGAATATGACCAAGAGAAGATGGTGATTTTTGATATAAAACTGATATGGGTTTGAATGCGATACCCTTCCAATTATACAAGTACCCCCACAATACCTGATTATGGGTAGGGCTTAACTAGAAACTTGTGTATTTTAGTATGGGTTCCCTCTAAACAAGCATCATAGGGGTTACGCCGAGGCTGCCTCCGTATATGGGAAATGATGTGAATATGAGGTGAATGTACGACCCAAGCCCTCGTGCGGTTCCGGGTTAACAGTTGGTTTTCACCGGGAGGCCAAGCTCATGGGGAGAGGTGCCTATACTAGTATATATAAGTGAAAGGCTAAGGTTGATGATCCGCGTACTTGAGTTACGATGATTCGGGGTTATCCTCGACGGATGTAATCAAAAGTTGTGGCACAAGAGTACAACCTCTGCAGAGTGTTAAACCTATTCGAATAGCCGTGTCCGCGGTTATGGACGATTGGAAAGGCCATACTATTTCCGTTATCAGAATTTTTGATCTTAAAAATAATGATGAATTGAAAGGTGATTTGACTTGGATCACAAATGATTTGTGGGAATGACACTAATGTTCCCACCTGAGTTAGTCTACCAAATGATGAGTCTTTACTAAATTTTTGATGAACTAAAACTTGGCTTTATGCAAATAAACCTAGAGCTTAGCACCCCTTACTACACTAGATATGTATTTACCTTAGTATTAGTTTGCGAGTACTTTAAAGTACTCATGGCTTTGCCCTGGCTATTCAAATGCCAGACTTTGAAGAGGAGCAACATTATCAGGATGACGGACAACAGGACGTCTACGATAACTAGGATCGTCTTCTAACGTCAAGCGTTGCCTGTGGAATAGATAGTCCACTACTACTACACTTCCGCTACTTATGTGTGATGTTGAACAATCTATTTGTGTAATATTGGATCATGTGATCCGTTGTTGTAAGACAAGTATGTGTTGTAATAAATGATGACTCTGAACTACTTACTATTATGTCTCGCAAAAACAATCTTCCTGGGATTGCGATGTATGATATAATGGGCATCTGGACTCAAAAATCCGGGTGTTGACAGTCCCTTCGGGACTCCGCCTTCCATACTGATTTCTTCCGGACTTTTCTAGAACCTTCTAGAACCTTCCATAAATGCACCGGATCATTTTCAAACTTATAAAATGACTTTCTATATATGAATCTTATTCTCCGGACCATTTCGGAACTCCTCGTGATGTCCTAGATCCCATCCGAGACTCCGAACAAAACTTCGAACTCCATTCCATATTCCATATCTACTTAAACGACATCAAACCTTAAGTGTGTCACCCTACGGTTCGCGAACTATGTAGACATGGTTTGAGACCTCTCTCCAACCAATAACCAATAGCGGGATCTGGAGATCCATAATGGCTCCCACATATTCAACGATGACTTAGTGATCGAATGAACCATTCACATACGATACTGATTCCCTTTGTCACGCAATATTTTACTTGTCCGAGGTTTGATCATCAGTATCTCAATACCTTGTTCAACTTCGTCTCCTGACAAGTACTCTTTACTCGTACCGTGGTATGTGGTCTCTTATGAACCATTCATATGCTTGCAAGCTAATTAGACGACATTCCACCGAGAGGGCCCAGAGTATATCTATCCGTCATCGGGATGGACAAATCCCACTGTTGATCCATATGCCTCAACTCATACTTTCCAGATACTTAATCCCACCTTTATAACCACCCATTTACGCAGTGGCGTTTGATGTAATCAAAGTACCTTTCTGGTATAAGTGATTTACATGATCTCATGGTCGAAGGACTAGGTAACTATGTATCGAATGCTTATAGCAAATAACTTAATGACGTGATCTTATGCTACGCTTAATTGGGTATGTCCATTACATCATTCACATAATGACATAACCTTGTTATTAATAACATCCAATGTTCATGATCATGAAACTATGATCATCTATTAATCAACAAGCTAGTTATACAAGAGGCTTACTAGGGACTCCTTGTTGTTTACATAACACACATCTATCAATGTTTCGGTTAATAAAATAATAGCATGATATATAAACATTTATCATAAACACAAAGATATATAATAACCACTTTATTATTGCCTCTTGGGCATATCTCCAACAGTCTTGCACTAGAGTCAATAATCTAGATTACATTGTAAGGTACCTAACACCCATGGCATTCTGGTGTTGGTCATGCTTTGCCCTAGGGAGAGCTTTAGTCAACGGATCTGCTACATTCAGATCAGTGTGTACTTTGCAAATCTTTACTTCTCCATCTTCGATGTACTCGCGAATCGAATGAAAACGCAGCTTGATATGCTTCAGCTTTTTGTGTGACCTTGGTTCTTGTGCATTGGTGATGGCACCCATGTTGTCACAATAGATGACTAGTGGGTCCAATGCACTAGGAACCACACCAAGCTCAACAATGAACCTCTTCATCCATACCGCTTCCGATGAAGCCTCTGAAGCCGCTATGTACTCCAATCTGTTGAAGACTTCGCCACCGTGCACTGCTTCGAGCTGCACCAGCTTACTGCAGCACCATTCAATATAAACACGTACCCAGACTGAGACTTAGAGTCATCAGGATCAGTGTTCCAACTTGCATCGGTGTAACTGGTTACAGCGAGCTCTTGGTCACCTCCATAACAAAGAAACATATCCTTAGTTCTTTTCAAGTACTTCAGGATATTCTTGACCGCTGTCCAGTGTTCCATTCCTGGATCACTTTGATATCTGCTAGTCAAACTAACTGCATGTGCTATATCCGGTCTAGTACATGATACGTCTCCGACGTATCGATAATTTCTTATGTTCCATGCCACATTATTGATGATATCTACATGTTTTATGCATACTTATGTCATTATTATGCGTTTTCCGGAACTAACCTATTGACGAGATGCCGAAGTGCCGCTTCTGTTTTCTGCTGTTTTTGGTTTCAGAAATCCTAGTAAGGAAATATTCTCGGAATTGGACGAAATCAACGCCCAGAGTCTTATAATTGGACGAAGCTTCCAGAACACCCGAGAGCCGCCAGAGGGAAGCCCTGGGGGCCCCACACGCCACCCTGGCGCGGCCAGAGGGGGGCCGCGCCCCCCTAGTGTGTGGGCCCACCAGGCCCCCTCCGAGGCTGCCCTTCCGCCTACTTAAGGTCTCCGTCGCGAAAACCCTACCACGTTCGACGAAACCAGAGAAAACCTTCCGCAGCCGCCGCCATCGCGAAGCCAAGATCCGGGGGACAGAGTCTCCGTTCCGGCACGCCGCCGGGACGGGGAAGTGCCCCCGGAAGGCTCCTCCATCGACACCACCGCCATCTTCATCAACGCTGTTGTCTCCCATGAGGAGGGAGTAGTTCTCTATCGAGGCTCGGGGCTGTACCGGTAGCTATGTGGTTAATCTCTCTCCTATGTACTTCAATACAATAATCTCATGAGCTGCCTTACATGATTGAGATTCATATGATGATGCTTGCAATCTAGATGTCATTATGCTAGTCAAGTGGGTTTTACTTATGTGATCTCCGGAGACTCCTTGTCCCACGTGTGTAAAGGTGACAGGGTGTGCACCGTGTGGGTCTCTTAGGCTATATTTCACGTAATACTTATTCACCGTTATGAATGGCATAGTGAAGTGCTTATTTATATCCCTTTATGATTGCAATGTGTTTTGTATCACAATTTATCCGTGTGCTACTCTAGTGATGTTATTAAAGTAGTTTATTCCTCCCGCACGGTGTAATGGTGACAGTGTGTGCATCGTGTAGTACTTGGCGTAGGCTATGATTGTGATCTCTTGTAGATTATGAAGTTAACTATTGCTATGATGGTATTGATGTGATCTATGCCTCCTTTCGTAGTGTGAAGGTGACAGGTGTGCATGCTATGTTAGTACTTGGTTTGGTTATGTTGATCTGTCATGCACTCTAAGGTTATTTAAATATGAACATTGAATATTGTGGAGCTTGTTAACTCCGGCATTGAGGGTTCGTGTAATCCTACACGCTTAGTGGTGTTCATCATCCAACAAGAGAGTGTAGAGTCTAGCATCTATTTATTTATTCTGTTATGTGATCAATGTTGAGAGTGTCCACTAGTGAAAGTATGATCCCTAGGCCTTATTCCTAAATACTGCTACCGCTGTTTGTTTACTCGTTTTATCGCATCCGTACTTCCCGCAATATCACCACCATCAACCACACGCCAGCAAGCACTTTTCTCGGCGCCGTTACTACTCGCTCATATTCATTCATACCACTTGTATTTCACTATCTCTTCGCCGAACTAGTGCACCTATTAGGTGTGTTGGGGACACAAGAGACTTCTTGCTTTGTGGTTGCAGGGGTTGCATGAGAGGGATATCTTTGACCTCTTCCTCCCCGAGTTCGATAAACCTTGGGTGATCCACTTAAGGGAAACTTTCCGCTGTTCTACAAACCTCTCGCTCTTGGAGGCCCAACATTGTCTACAAGAATAGAAGCACCCGTAGACATCAAGCACTTTTCTGGCGCCGTTGCCAGGAGGTAAGGTAAAAGGTATTCAAATCCTCCGACTACTAAGCTATTTCCTAGTCTTGTTGCCGGTGTGTGAGTGCTCGAAGCTATTTCCTTTAGATCCTGCAATTGCATCTTTTTGTTTCTTGTTTACACTAGTTAGGCATAATGGACAACAATGAGCTTCTTATTCTATTTCCCGATTTAAGACATGGATGGTTTGATGCGAAAATTAAAAAACCTATGGAACATATTAGTATGAACGCTTTGAACACCATTGTTGCTAATGATATGGAAAATTCTAAGCTTGGGGAAGCTGGCTTTGATGAGCATGATATTTTTAGTCCCCCAAGCATTGAGGAGAAAAATTACTTTGACGATACTTTGCCTCCTATTTATGATGATATTGGTCTTTTAGTACCGCCTGTTATGGAGGATAAATTTGATTATGATTACAATATGCCTCCTATATTTGATGATGAGAATAATAATGATAGCTACTTTGTTGAATTTGCTTCCACTACAACTAATAAAATTGATTATGCCTATGTGGAGAGTAATAATTTTATGCATGAGACTCATGATAAGAATGCTTTATGTGATAGTTATATTGTTGAGTTTGCTCATGTTGCTACTGAAAGTTATTATGAGAGAGGAAAATATGGTTGTAGAAATTTTCATGTTACTAAAATGCCTCTCTACATGCTGAAATTTTTGAAGCTACACTTGTTCTATCTTCCTATGCTTGTTACTTTGCTCTTCATGAATTTGTTTATTTACAAGATTCCTATGCATAGGAAGCATGTTAGGCTTAAATTTGTTTTGAATTTGCTTCTTGATGCTCTCTTTTGCTTCATACTCTATTTTTCATGTGAGCATCATTAAAACTGCTGAGCCCATCTTAATGGCTATAAAGAAAGAACTTCTTGGGAGATAACCCATGTGTTTATTTTGCTACAGTACCTCTATTTTATATTTGTGTCTTGGAAGTTGTTACTACTGTAGCAACCTCTCCTTATCTTAGTTTTGTTGCATTGTTGTGCCAAGTAAAGTCTTTGATAGTAAGGTTCATACTAGATTTGGATTACTGCGCAGAAACAGATTTCTTGCTGTCACAAATTTCGATCTGCCTCTTTGTAGGTAACTCAGAAAAATCTGCCAATTTACGTGCTTGATCCTCAGATATGTACGCAACTTTCATTCAATTTGGGCATTTTCATTTGAGCAAGTCTGTTGGCTCAATAAAATTCGTCTTTACGGACTGTTCTGTTTTGACAGATTCTGCCTTTTATTTCGCATTGCTTCTTTTGCTATGTTGGATGGATTTCTTTGTTCCATTAACTTCCAGTGGCTTTGGGCAATGTCCAGAAGTGTTAAAAATGATTGTGTCACCTCTGAACATGTGAATTTTTGATTATGCACTAACCCTCTAATGAGTTTGTTTCGAGTTTGGTGTGGAGGAAGTTTTCAAGGGTCAAGAGAGGAGGATGATATACTATGATCAAGAAGAGTGAAGAGTCTAAGCTTGGGGATGCTCCCGTGGTTCATCCCTGCATATTTCAAGAAGACTCAAGCATCTAAGCTTGGGGATGCCCAAGGCATCCCTTTCTTCATCGACAACTTATCAGGTTCCTTCTCTTGAAACTATATTTTTATTCAGTCACATCTTATGTACTTTACTTGGAGCGTCTGTGTGCTTTTATTTTCGTTTTGTGTTTGAATAAATTCATGATTGTGTGGGAGAGAGACACGCTCCGCTGTTGCATATGAACACTTGTGTTCTTCGCTTTATCTTTAGTGTTCATGGCTAAGGTTGAAACTGCTTCATTCATTGTTATATGGTTGGAAACGGAAAATGCCGCATGTGCTAAATGGTATAATGTCTTGAATAATGTGATACTTGGCAATTGTTGTGCTCATATAGATCATGTTTAAGCTCTTGCATCATATACTTTGCACCTATTAATGAAGAAATACATAGAGCTTGCTAAATTTGGTTTGCATAATTGGTCTCTCTAAAGTCTAGATAATTTCTAGTATTGAGTTTGAACAACAAGGAAGACGGTGTAGAGTCTTATAATGTTTACAATATGTCTTTTATGTGAGTTTTGCTGCAACGGTTCATCCTTGTGTTTGTTTCAAATAACCTTGCTAGCCTAAACCTTGTATCGAGAGGGAATACTTCTCATGCATCCAAAATCCTTGAGCCAACCACTATGCCATTTGTGTCCACCATACCTACCTACTACATGGTATTTCTCCGCCATTCCAAAGTAAATTGCTTGAGTGCTACCTTTAAATAATTCAAAATTTATCACCTCTGATTTGTGTCAATGTTTTATAGCTCATGAGGAAGTATGTGGTGTTTATCTTTCATTCTTGTTGGGCAACTTTCACCAATGGACTAGTGGCTTCATCCGCTTATCCAATAATTTTGCAAAAAGAGTCAGCGCGGGGTTCCCAGCCCCCAATTAATCAACCTTCATTAATAATTCTCTTCACATGTTTTGCTCGATTCATCAGTAAGCAACTTAATTTTGCAAATAGACACTCCTTCATGGTATGTGAATGTTGGAAGGCACCCGAGGATTCGGTTAGCCATGGCTTGTGTAAGCAAAAGGTTGGGAGGAGTGTCATCCATAAATAAAACTAAAATACATGTGTAAACAAAAGAGAAGAGGGATGATCTACCTTGCTGGTAGAGATAACGTCCTTCATGGGAGCCGCTCTTTGAAGGTTTGTCCGGCAAGGGGGTTAGAGTGCCCACTACCATTCGTTGACAACAACAAACACCTCTCAAAATTTTACTTTTATGCTCTCTTTATGTTTTCAAAACCAAAGCTCTAGCACAAATATAGCAATCAATGCTTCCCTCTACGAAGGACCTTTCTTTTACTTTTTTGATTGAGTCAGTTCACCTATCTCTCTCCACCTCAAGAAGCAAACACTTGTGTGAACTGTGCATTGATTCCTACATACTTGCATATTGCATTTGTTATATTACTCTATGTTGACAATTATCCATGAGATATACATGTTATAAGTTGAAAGCAACCGCTGAACTTAATCTTCCTTTGTGTTGCTTCAATACCTTTACTTTGATTTATTGCTTTATGAGTTAACTCTTATGCAAGACTTATTGATGCTTGTCTTGAAAGTACTATTCATGAAAAGTCTTTGCTTTATGATTCATTTGTTTACTCATGTCATTACCATTGCTTTGATCGCTGCATTCATTACATATGCTTACAATAGTATGATCAAGGTTATGATGGCATGTCACTCCGTAAATTATCTTTGTTATCGTTTACTCGCTCGGGACGAGCGAGAACTAAGCTTGGGGATGCCGACACGTCTCCGACGTATCGATAATTTCTTATGTTCCATGCCACATTATTGATGATATCTACATGTTTTATGCATACTTTATGTCATTATTATGCGTTTTCCGGAACTAACCTATTGACGAGATGCCGAAGTGCCAGTTCCTGTTTTCTGCTGTTTTTGGTTTCAGAAATCCTAGTAAGGAAATATTCTTGGAATTGGACGAAATCAATGCCCAGAGTCTTATAATTGGACGAAGCTTCCAGAACACCCAAGAGCTGCCAGAGGGAAGCCCTGGGGGCCCCACACGCCACCCTGGCGCGGCCAGAGGGGGGCCGCGCCCCCCTAGTGTGTGGGCCCACTAGACCCCCTCCGAGGCTGCCCTTCCGCCTACTTAAGGTCTCCGTCGCGAAAACCCTACCACGTTCGACGAAACCAGAGAAAACCTTCCAGAGCCGCCGCCATCGCGAAGCCAAGATCCGGGGGACAGGAGTCTCCGTTCCGGCACGCCGCCGGGACGGGAAGTGCCCCGGAAGGCTCCTCCATCGACACCACCGCCATCTTCATCAACGCCGTTGTCTCCCATGAGGAGGGAGTAGTTCTCCATCGAGGCTCGGGGCTGTACCGGTAGCTATGTGGTTAATCTCTCTCCTATGTACTTCAATACAATAATCTCATGAGCTGCCTTACATGATTGAGATTCATATGATGATGCTTGTAATCTAGATGTCATTATGCTAGTCAACTGGGTTTTACTTATGTGATCTCCGGAGACTCCTTGTCCCACGTGTGTAAAGGTGACAAGTGTGTGCACCGTGTGGGTCTCTTAGGCTATATTTCACAGAATACTTATTCACTGTTATGAATGGCATAGTGAAGTGCTTATTTATATCCCTTTATGATTGCAATGTGTTTTGTATCACAATTTATCTGTGTGCTACTCTAGTGATGTTATTAAAGTAGTTTATTCCTCCTGCACGGTGTAATGGTGACAGTGTTGTAGGATAACGCTGCATAGAAAACAAAAAAATTCCTACCGCGAACACGCAATCCAAGCCAAGATGCAATCTAGAAGACGGTAGCAACGAGGGGGTATCGAGTCTCACCCTTGAAGAGATTCCAAAGCCTACAAGATGAGGCTCTTGTTGCTGCGGTAGACGTTCACTTGCCGCTTGCAAAAGCGCGTAGAAGATCTTGATCACGATCGGTTCCGGCGCCACGAACGGGCAGCACCTCCGTACTCGGTCACACGTTCGGTTGTTGATGAAGACGACGTCCACCTCCCCGTTCCAGCGGGCAGCGGAAGTAGTAGCTCCTCTTGGATCCGACGAAGACGACGGCGTGGTGTCGGTGGTGGTGGAGAAATCCGGTGGAGCTTCGCTAAGCGTGCGGGATGTGGTGGAGGAGAGAGACCGCTAGGGTTTGGGGAGAGAGGGGGGTTGGGCGCCGGCCCTCTAAGGGGTGCGGCCAAGGCTGAGGCTTGAAGTGGTCAGCCCCTCTCCTATGCCCCTCATTATATAGGTGGAAGCACCAAGAGTTCTAGTCCAAGTCTTCGAATAAGACCCCAACACTAAAACCTCCCATATGTGGGAAACCTACTCAAGGAGGGAGTCCTACCCAAGGTGGGACTCCCACCTTTCCTTGAGGTGGGTTGGCCGGCCACCCTAGGGGAGTCCACCTTGGACTCCTCCCCTTTAGGGTATGCAAGGTGGAGTCCCTCCGGGACTCTACTTTCCATGGTGATTTCTTCCGGACTTTTCTAGAACCTTCTAGAACCCGCCATAAATGCACCGGATCATTTCCAAACTTGGAATATGACTTCCTATATATGAATCTTATTCTCCGGACCATTCCGAACTCCTCGTGATGTCCGGGATCTCATCCGGGACTCCGAACAAATATTCGAACTCCATTCCATATTCAAGTTCTACCATTTCAACATCCAACTTTAAGTGTGTCACCCTACGGTTCGTGAACTATGCGGACATGATTGAGTACTCACTCCGACCAATAACCAATAGCGGGATCCGGGAGATCCATAATGGCTCCCACATATTCAACGATGACTTTAGTGATTGAATGAACCATTCACATACGATACCAATTCCCTTTGTCACGCGATATTTTACTTGTCCGAGGTTTGATCTTCGGTATCACTCTATACCTTGTTCAACCTCGTCTCCGACAAGTACTCTTTACTCGTACCGTGGTATGTGTTCTCTTATGAACTTATTCATATGCTTGCAAGACATTAGACGACATTCCACCGAGAGGGCCCGGAGTATATCTATCCGTCATCGGGATGGACAAATCCCACTGTTGATCCATATGCCTCAACTCATACTTTCCGGATACTTAATCCCACCTTTATAACCACCCATTTACGCAGTGGCGTTTGATGTAATCAAAGTACCTTTCCGGTATAAATGATTTACATGATCTCATGGTCATAAGGACTAGGTAACTATGTATCGAAAGCTTATAGCAAATAACTTAATGACGAGATCTTATGCTACGCTTAATTGGGTGTGTCCATTACATCATTCATACAATGATATAACCTTGTTATTAATAACATCCAATGTTCATGATTATGAAACTAATCATCCATTAATCAACAAGCTGGTTAAGAGGCATACTAGGGACTCTTTGTTTGTCTACATATCACACATGTACTAATGTTTCGGTTAATACAATTTTAGCATGATATATAAACATTTATCATAAACATAAAGATATAAATAATAACCACTTTATTATCGCCTCTAGGGCATATCTCCTTCAGTCTCCCACTTGCACTAGAGTCAATAATCTAGTTTACATTTGTAAAGATATAACACCTTGGCCTTATGGTGCTTTATCATGTATTGCTCACGGGAGAGGTTTTTAGTCAACGGATTCGACACGCTCGTAAACGTATGTATTTTGTAATTCATTTGCGTCTCAACGCATCACTCATTCCAAATGAGTCGGCATTAAATATGTTTGATCTTCCGGTGGAACCTTAATTCCACTGTCCGAAATATGTCACTAATATTGTCACACACAATATAGCTTCAAAGTTCGACTCGTCGGAACTGCACCAAGTTCTCAAAGAACCTCTTGACTTAACATCCTTTGTCATTGTCAAAATAATGATATACTCTGCCTTCTTTTGTAGAATCCGTCACAATATTTAGAACTCTTCTAAATCTAGCATAGACAACTTCTAGCTCATTGTGCTACCTTTTAAACAACACTTAGTCTAATTTGAGATTGAAATTATATTTTATATGTGACAAAACCAATATCGGTGTAACACCTTACAGCGATTTGTTTGTCATTTCTTCATACAAAAATATATATATATCCTTAGTTCTTCTAAAGTACTCAAGGATATTCTTACTTTCGTCCAATGATCATCATATGAATCATTCTGGTATATGCTCATAACACTTTATAGCACATGATATCTGATTGTGTACATATTATTCGTGATCTATAATCACTCATGTGTTTTTACTCATTGAGTGTCAGATACACTCAAGTCTTGTTAAACCTTCACATGACAAGAACATTTTCTTAATATTTCTATATTGAACTACTTCAATATCCATCATATGTACTTTGACTTAAACTTATTTATGTGTTTGAATCTATCTTCATAGATCTTGACACTAAATTTGTTTCAGTCCATATCCTTTCATTGAAGTTAATTCTCAATGAAACCTTTTTAATCAATTATATAATTACATCATTTATAACCAACTATATGTCACCTACATAAAGTATTATAAATGTGTCTTAGCGCTCCCACTTAATTTCTTGCAAATGCAAGCCTCTTCATCGTCTCTGATGAAATCAAAAACTCTTTGACTATTTCATCCGGGTGAAGATTCCAACTCCGCAATACTTACTTCATCCAATTGAAGTTCGTATACCTATCTAGTATTCCACGGACCAGCAAAACTCTTGGTTGTATCTTGTATACACCTTTAATACATACTTCCATAAGTAATGTATTTTGCCATCCTACTAGCATATCTCATAAAATAAATATGTAGTGATTACTAGAATAATCCACATAGACTATAAGCATTGCTACGGAAGATCTAATCTTATCGTAGTCAACTCTTTGAACTTTGTCGTAAACAATTTTTCAACAAGTCGAGCTTCTTCAAAGATATTTCATCTAAGTCTATAGATCCATTTACTTTCAAAAAGTATTCATCTATTATGGATTTCATGGTGCATGACCATTTTAACGGAGTCAGGGCCCATCATAACTTCTTTGCTTGTAGTTGGTTTATCATTGTTCAAAATCAATCCTTTGTCCACAAATCATTTATTTGATCACAAAGTAAACCATACCTACAAGGTTCAATATGTACTTTGATCTCCATGGCTAAAACACTTTGTAGTCATAGGAGCCATGATCGTCGTGGCCGCTTCCGGAACCAATTCCGATGCTGCGCTACTCGATCATTATGCTCGGGTTCATAAACCTTATCAAGTTCTATTGTCCTCCCACTCAAAAACTTCGCTAGAAACAATTTCTTGGAAATAAGAAACATTGACAAACACTTTTGTCTTTGTCTCCATTGTGGGAAGAATTCCCAATCAATTCTCTGGGATAACCAACAAAGACATTCATCCGATTTTGGTTGTAAACTTATTTACTTATGCTATGCATACCAAAATTTAAGAAAAGACTATTAGGCTTTATACCCATGTCATAACTCGTATGATGTCATTTCAACGGATCATGATGATGCTCTATTCAGTGTAAAGCGGTAGTCTCTAAAGCATAATTCAGAAAAATATAATGGCATTAATATTTTATCTCATCATTGACCCAACTAGGTTTGGATACATCTCTCGGATACTTCATCATCACTATGATACTCCAAGAAATGTGAGTTGTAGAACAATTTCATAACTCTCTTAGATGTTCGCTAAACTAGAAATTCAAATATTTCCACTATGATCCAATCATAGATATTTGACTTTTCTATTACGATGATTTCTACTTCATGCTGAAATTTATTTGAATCCATTCAAATGTTTCAAACTTCTTCCTTATCGAATATATCCACATATATATACTCAATTCATTGTTTGAAGTTTTCATGAAGTATAAGAATCTTCCGCACACAACTATGCCCGAGTGATCCATATACATCATCATGTATGTTTCCACTAAGTTAGTTGCCCGTTCAAAACTTGGCCTATGAACGGTATTTTAGTCATTCTCTTTCAGAAAAAGATTTGCAAGCGCCAAACGATTCAAAAAATCAAATGACTCCAAAAATCCATTTGCATGGAGTTTCTTCATGCGTTCCTTTCCAACATGACCTAAATGGCGGTTCCACAAATAAGTGGAATTCAAATCATTTGCCTTATAGCATTTTATCGTCAGTGTTATGTATGTGTGTTTCACCATTAAGATTTATAATAACTTATCCATCGTACATGGAGTAATGTCATAATTTAAACAACTCATTGTTTTCATTTGACCAGAGCAAAATAACAATTATTAAGTTCTTTATTATAAATTCTAAGGGTTAGATAGAATGCCAACGATGAACATAATAACACTTTATTTTTGTTCCAGGCGTGCATTCCTATCATATTCCTTGTCAGTCACTTAGGCCATTGTATTCTTGTATTGCGTTGTTTTGCATGACACTTCATACCAACCAATATAGTACTAATACCCAAGAATTTCTTAGTGTGACTTAACTAGGAATACAACCATAACATGTATATCATTTATATACACCTGAGCTAGACTTTCTAGTCTTTTCTTTTCTTTTTGCCAAAATATCTTTTGCTGTTTCTCTTTTAGCTTTCCTCATTATTCGGAAAAACACTTCAACATCAATAACTTCTAGGTTTGTTGGTCTAATACCAATAACCTTGAGGTTCTTATTTTGAAGTTAATCATCATATGACAAGTGTTCCAGATTTCACTATTAGTAACTTTGTAATACGATGAACAATTTCACTCATAATTTTATCCATTAATTCATGACAACTTTCCGAGACCATGTCCGTACATGCTAGGCTCATAAAGTTTAAACCTTGGTATTTGCATGTGCAAATCTAGCTTGCACCCGTTGTATGCACACGTAGAATCTATCACACCCGATCATCACGTGATGCTTCGAAACGACGAGTCTTAGCAACGGTGCATATTAAGGATGGTCACTTCATGGATATGCGAATATCGTTAGTGCCCCAATAGTTGGAGGATTGTGACGCCTTGCGTCTTCAACCTTCGTACATTCCCATAAAACTTATGAGTTCATGTAGTCTCACCAAATTATATTCTATCATCTTGCAATAAGATCTTAGATATCACATATATCTCATACCTTGATTATTTCTGAAAACTAAATTTTCAGCTCCTTACTTTTCAAACAGATTTGAACTTCAAGTTTCACGGAGACAAGATAACTTTAGGTACTAATTGAAACCATAGCTCTTTGAATCAACAATGTGAGGTTTACTAAAAGTTTGCAATAGGACTTAATCAATTCTTGATTCTTTAACAATACGGTACCAATCCGTAAAGTTTCTTGTCAGATTTTAACGGTATTTCTATCTCAATTACAAGACTAGCGCATGGTAGAAAACGGATGCCAATACTACAAAATTAAATCAAAATACTACTCAGACTATGTTTATGATAATTAGTTCATGTTTTAATCTAATTACTAATGAACTCCCACTTAATACAACATCCCCCATAGTTGTTAAGTGGTACACGATCCAAATCCACTACACCAAAACTGATCATCACGTGAGATGATGTAGCTTCAATAGTGAACATCAAAATGTTGATCATATCATCCATATGACTCGTGTTCAACCTTTCGGTTTCCGTTGTCCCGAGGCCATGTCTGTACATGCTAGGCTCGTCAAGCAAACCCAAGTATTCCGCGTGTGCAACATGGCTTACACCCGTTGTATGTGAACGTTGAGTCTATCACATCCGATCATCACGAGATGCTTCGAAACGACGAACTGTACAACGGTGCATACTTAGGGGAGAACACTTTATTATCTTGATATTAATGTGAGGGATCATCTTATAATGCTACCATCGCGATCAAAGCAAAATAAGATGCATAAAAGGATTAACATCACATGCAGTTCATATGTGATATGATATGGCCCTTTTGTCTTTGCGCCTTCGATCTTCATCTCTAAAGAACGGACATGATCTCCATCATCAACGGGCATGATCTCCATTATCGTCGGCGTAGCGTCAAGGTTCATGGCGCCGTCTTCATGGTTGTTCACCTCATGTAGCAACTATTACAACTACTTTGAAATACTACTCAACATGAAATTTAAAGACAACCATAAGGCTCCTGCCGGTTGCCACAATACAATAATGATCATCTCATACATATTCATCATCACATTATGGCCATATCACATCACCAAACCCTGCAAAAACAAGTTAGACGTCTCTAATTTGGTTTGCATATTTTACGTGGTTTAGGGTTTTCGAGTAAGATCTAATCTACCTACGAACATGAACCACAACGGTGATACTAGTGTTGTCAATAGAAGAGTAAATTGAATCTTCACTATAGTAGGAGAGACAAACACCCGCAAAGCCTCTTATGCAATACAAGTTGCATGTCGAACGAGGAGCAAGTCTCATGAACGCGGTCATGTAAAGTTAGCCCGAGCCGCTTCATCCCACTATGCCACAAAGATGCAAAGTACTCAAACTAAAGACAACAAGAGCATCAACGCCCACAAAACCATTGTGTTCTACTCGTGCAACCATCTATGCATAGACACGGCTCTGATACCACTGTAGGATAACGCTGCATAGAAAACAAAAAATTTCCTACCGCGAACACGCAATCCAAGCCAAGATGCAATCTAGAAGACGGTAGCAACGAGGGGGTATCGAGTCTCACCCTTGAAGAGATTCCAAAGCCTACAAGATGAGGCTCTTGTTGCTGCGGTAGACGTTCACTTGCCGCTTGCAAAAGCGCGTAGAAGATCTTGATCACGATCGGTTCCGGCGCCACGAACGGGCAGCACCTCCGTACTCGGTCACACGTTCGGTTGTTGATGAAGACGACGTCCACCTCCCCGTTCCGGCGGGCAGCGGAAGTAGTAGCTCCTCTTGGATCCGACGAGCACGACGGCGTGGTGTCGGTGGTGGTGGAGAAATCCGGCGGAGCTTCGCTTAAGCGTGTGGGATGTGGTGGAGGAGAGAGACCGCTAGGGTTTGGGGAGAGAGGGGGGTTGGGCGCCGGCCCTCTAAGGGGTGCGGCCAAGGCTGAGGCTTGAAGTGGTCAGCCCCCTCTCCTATGCCCCTCATTATATAGGTGGAAGCACCTAGAGTTCTAGTCCAAGTCTTCGAATAAGACCCCAACACTAAAACCTCCCATATGTGGGAAACCTACTCAAGGAGGGAGTCCTACCCAAGGTGGGACTCCCACCTTTCCTTGAGGTGGGTTGGCCGGCCACCCTAGGGGAGTCCACCTTGGACTCCTCCCCTTTAGGGTATGCAAGGTGGAGTCCCTCCGGGACTCTACTTTCCATGGTGATTTCTTCCGGACTTTTCTAGAACCTTCTAGAACCTGCCATAAATGCACCGGATCATTTCCAAACTTGGAATATGACTTCCTATATATGAATCTTATTCTCCGGACCATTCCGGAACTCCTCGTGATGTCCGGGATCTCATCCGGGACTCCGAACAAATATTCGAACTCCATTCCATATTCAAGTTCTACCATTTCAACATCCAACTTTAAGTGTGTCACCCTACGGTTCGTGAACTATGCGGACATGATTGAGTACTCACTCCGACCAATAACCAATAGCGGGATCTGGAGATCCATAATGGCTCCCACATATTCAACGATGACTTTAGTGATCGAATGAACCATTCACATACGATACCAATTCCCTTTGTCACGCGATATTTTACTTGTCCGAGGTTTGATCTTCGGTATCACTCTATACCTTGTTCAACCTCGTCTCCCGACAAGTACTCTTTACTCATACCGTGGTATGTGGTCTCTTATGAACTTATTCATATGCTTGCAAGACATTAGACGACATTCCACCGAGAGGGCCCGGAGTATATCTATCCGTCATCGGGATGGACAAATCCCACTCGTTGATCCATATGCCTCAACTCATACTTTCCGGATACTTAATCCCACCTTTATAACCACCCATTTACGCAGATGGCGTTTGATGTAATCAAAGTACCTTTCCGGTATAAATGATTTACATGATCTCATGGTCATAAGGACTAGGTAACTATGTATCGAAAGCTTATAGCAAATAACTTAATGACGAGATCTTATGCTACGCTTAATTCGGTGTGTCCATTACATCATTCATACAATGATATAACCTTGTTATTAATAACATCCAATGTTCATGATTATGAAACTAATCATCCATTAATCAACAAGCTAGTTAAGAGGCATACTAGGGACTCTTTGTTTGTCTACATATCACACATGTACTAATGTTTCGGTTAATACAATTTTAGCATTATATATAAACATTTAGCATAAACATAAAGATATAAATAATAACCACTTTATTATCGCCTCTAGGGCATATCTCCTTCAAGTGTGTGCATCGTGTAGTACTTGGCGTAGGCTATGATTGTGATCTCTTGTAGATTATGAAGTTAACTATTGCTATGATGGTATTGATGTGTTCTATGCCTCCTTTCGTAGTGTGAAGGTGACAGTGTGCATGCTATGTTAGTACTTGGTTTGGTTATGTTGATCTGTCTTGCACTCTAAGGTTATTTTAATATGAACATTGAATATTGTGGAGCTTGTTAACTCCGGCATTGAGGGTTCGTGTAATCCTACACAGTTAGTGGTGTTCATCATCCAACAAGAGAGTGTAGAGTCTAGCATCTATTTATTTATTCTGTTATGTGATCAATGTTGAGAGTGTCCACTAGTGAAAGTATGATCCCTAGGCCTTGTTCCTAAATACTGCTACCGCTGCTTGTTTACTGTTTTACTGCATCTGTACTTCCTGCAATATCACCACCATCAACCACACGCCAGCAAGCACTTTTCTGGCGCCGTTACTACTGCTCATATTCATTCATACCACTTGTATTTCACTATCTCTTCGCCGAACTAGTGCACCTATTAGGTGTGTTGGGGACACAAGAGACTTCTTGCTTTGTGGTTGCGGTGGTTGCATGAGAGGGATATCTTTGACCTCTTCCTCCCTGAGTTCGATAAACCTTGGGTGATCCACTTAAGGGAAACTTGCTGCTGTTCTACAAACATCTGCTCTTGGAGGCCCAACACTGTCTACAAGAATAGAAGCACCCGTAGACATCAGGTACAAAGCATGGTATACAGGATAGAACCTACTGCCGAGGCATAGGGGATCTGATTCATCCTCTCTCTTTCTTGTGCCGTAGCCGGACCTTGATTCTTACTCAAGACCTTACCTGGCAACATCGGTAAGAATCCTTTCTTACTTTCATCCATTCTAAACTTCTTTAGAATCTTGTCCAGGTATGTACTCTGTGAAAGCGCTAATAGGCGTTTTGATCTATCTCTATAAATCTTGATGCATAATATGTAAGCTGCTTCACCAAGGTCCTTCATTGAAAAACATTTATTCAAATAACCTTTTACACTGCTTAATATATATCATTCCCAATTAATAATATGTCATCTACATATAATACCAGGAATGCTACAGAGCTCCCACTCACTTTCTTGTAAATACAGGCCTCTCCATGGCACTGTATAAACCCGAAGTCTTTGATCACCTTATAAAAACGTCGGTTCCAACTCCTGGATGCTTGCTTCAGTCCATAAATTGAACACTGAAGTTTGCACACCTTGTCAGCAGTTTTAGGATCGACAAAACCTTTGGGTTGCACCATATACAACTCTTCCTCAATGTCTCCATTAAGGAACGCCGTTTTGACATCCATCTGCCAAATTTCATAATCGAAAAATGCAGCTATTGCTAACAAAATCCTCACAGACTTTAGCTTCGCTACAGGTGAGAAAGTCTCATCGTAGTCAACACCTTGAATTTGTCGGAAACCCTTTGCGTCAAGTCGAGCTTTATAGACAATAACATTACCATCAGCATCTGTTTTTCTCTTGAAGATCCATTTATTCTCGACAGCCTTGCGGCTATCAGGTAAGTCTACCAAAGTCCACACTTTGTTATCATACATGGATCCCATTTCGGATTTCATGGCTTCTTGCCATTTGTTGGAATCTGGGCTCACCATCGCTTCTTCATACGTCGCAGGGTCTTCATCATTGTTGTCCACAATCATGGCATTTAGACAAGGATCATACCAGTCAGGAGTGGCACGTTCCCTTGTCGATCTGCGAGGTTCAGTAACTATCTCGCTCGAAGTTTCATGATCATTATCATTAGCTTCCTCTGTTACTGGTGCAGGCGGCACAGGAACATCTTCCGGTACTGCGCTACTCTGATCAACGAGAGAAGGTTCAGTAACCTCGTCGAGTTCTACTTTTCTTCCAGTCACTTCTTTAGTGAGAAATTCTTTCTCAAGAAAGGTTCCGTTCTTAGCAACAAAGATTTTGCCTTCGGATCTTTGATAGAAAGTATACCCTATAGTTTCCTTAGGGTATCCTATGAAGACGCATTTCTCCGCTTTGGGTTCTAGCTTGTCCGGTTGTAACTTTTTTACATAGGCTTCGCAATCCCAAACTTTAAGGAACGACAGCTTAGGTTTCTTATTAAACCATAATTCGTACGGTATCGTTTCAACGGATTTAGATGGTGCCCTATTTAAAGTGAATGCAGCTGTCTCTAATGCATAACCCCAAAACGATAACGGCAAATCAGTAAGAGATATCATAGAACGAACCATATCTAAGAGAGTTCGATTACGACGTTCGGACACACCATTTCGTTGTGGTGTTCCCGGCGGTGACAACTGTGAAAGTATTCCGCATTTCTTTAAATGCATGCTAAACTCATAACTCAGATATTCACCTCCGCGATCAGATCGCAGAAATTTAATCTTCTTGTTACGTTGATTTTCTACTTCACTTTGGAATTCCTTAAACTTCTCGAAAGTTTCGGATTTATGTTTCATGAAATAGATATACCCATATCTACTCAGATCATCTCGTGAAGGTTAGAACATAACGATAACCACCGCGCGAGGCTACACTCATTGGTCCGCACACATCGGTATGTATGATTTCCAATAAGTCTGTAGCTCGCTCCATAATACCAGAGAATGGAGTCTTAGTCATTTTTCCCATTAGACATGCTTCGCATCTATCAAGTGACTCAAAGTCAAGTGACTCAAGTAATCCATCGGAATGGAGTTTCTTCATGCGTTTCACTCCAATATGACCAAGACGACAGTGCCACATATAAGTAGAATTATCATTCAATTTAATTCGCTTAGCATCAATGTTATGAACATGTGTATCACTACTATCGAGACTTAATAGAAATAAACCATTCTTCTCAGGCGCGTGACCATAAAAGATATTATTCATAAAAATAGAAAAACCATTATTCTGAGACTTGAATGAATAACCGTCTTGCATTAAACAAGATCCAGATATAATGTTCATGCTCAACGCAGGCACTAAATAACAATTATTGAGCTTTAAAACTAATCCCGAAGGTAGATGTAGAGGGAGCGTGCCGACAGCGATCACATCGACCTTGGATCCATTTCCAACGCGCATCGTCACTTCATCCCTCGATAGGCTTCATTTATTCCGTAGTTCCTGTTTCGAGTTACAAATGTGAGCAACCGAACCAGTATCAAATACCCAGGCACTAGAACGAGAACCAGTAAGATAAACATCTATAACATGTATATCAGATATACCTTTCTTCTTCTTGACAAGGCCGCTCTTCAGATCAGCCAAGTACTTGGAGCAATTGCGCTTCCAGTGCCCCTTCTCCTTGCAGTAATAACACTCAGCATCAGGCTTAGGGCCAGCCTTAGGCTTCACAGGAGGCGCGACAGCTTTCTTGCCGCCCTTCTTGAAGTTGCCTTTAGACTTGCTCTGTTTCTTGAAACTGGTGGTCTTGTTGACCATCAACACTTGGTGCTCTTTCTTTATCTCAATCTCAGCAGATTTCAGCATGGTGAAGAGTTCAGGTAACTCTTTGTTCATGTTCTGCATATTGTAGTTCATCAAAAGTTCTTGTAACTAGGTGGCAGTGATTGAAGGACACGATTAATCCCCAGTCTGTTAGGAATCACTATTCCCAAGTCACTGAGTTTCTTCGCATGCCCGGTCATGGCGAGCATGTGCTCACTAACGAAGCTGCCCTCCTCCATCATGCAACTGAAGAAGTGTTTCAATGCTTCATAGCATTCCACGGCCGCATGAGTTTCAAAAATAGCTGTCAGCTCATTGACCAACTCATGTGGATCGTGGTGCTCAAAACGTTTTTGACGATCGGCTTCCAGACTGCATAGGATGGCACACTAAACTTGAGAGTACTGATGTCTACGGGTGCTTCTATTCTTGTAGACAGTGTTGGACCTCCAAGAGCAGAGGTTTGTAGAACAGCAGCAAGTTTCCCTTAAGTGGATCACCCAAGGTTTATCGAACTCAGGGAGGAAGAGGTCAAAGATATCCCTCTCATGCAACCCTGCAACCACAAAGCAAGAAGTCTCTTGTGTCCCCAACACACCTAATAGGTGCACTAGTTCGGCGAAGAGATAGTGAAATACAGGTGGTATGAATAAGTATGAGCAGTGGCAACGGCACCAGAAAAGTGCTTTGCCCAGGACAGTAAACAAGCAGTAGTAACGCAGCAGTAGTAATGCAGTAAAACAGTAAACAAGCAGCGATAGCAGTATTTAGGAACAAGGCCTAGGGATTAGACTTTCACTAGTGGACACTCTCAACTTTGATCACATAACGAGAATAGATAAATGCATACTCTACACTCTCTTGTTGGATGATGAACACCACTAATTGCGTAGGATTACACGAACCCTCAATGCCGGAGTTAACAAGCTCCACAATATTCAATGTTCATATTTAAATAACCTTAGAGTGCATGACAGATCAACACAACTAAACCAAGTACTAACATAGCATGCACACTGTCACCTTCACACTATGTAGGAGGAATAGATCACATCAATACCATCATATCAATAGTTAACTTCATAATCTACAAGAGATCATAATCATAGCCTACGCCAAGTACTAACACGGATGCACACACTGTCACCATTACACCGTGCAGGAGGAATAAACTACTTTAATAACATCACTAGAGTAGCACATGGATAAATTGTGATACAAAACACATTGCAATCATAAAGGGATATAAATAAGCACTTAACTATGCCATTCATAACCGTGAATAAGTATTCTGTGAAATATAGCCTAAGAGACCCACACGGTGCACACACTTGTCACCTTTACACACGTGGGACAAGGAGTCTCCGGAGATCACATAAGTAAAACCCACTTGACTAGCATAATGACATCTAGATTACAAGCATCATCATATGAATCTCAATCATGTAGGGCAGCTCATGAGATTATTGTATTGAAGCACATAGGAGAGAGATTAACCACATAGCTACCGGTACAGCCCACGAGCCTCGATGGAGAACTACTCCCTCCTCATGGGAGACAGCAGCGTTGATGGAGATGGCGGTGGTGTCGATGGAGGAGCCTTCCGGGGGAACTTCCCGGTCCCGGCGGCGTGCCGGAACGAGAGACTCCTGTCCCCCGGATCTTGGCTTCGCGATGGCGGCGGCTCTGGAAGGTTTCTCGTACCGTGGCTTTTCCGTCTCGAGGTTTTAGGTCGAGGGGGCTTAAATAGGCGAAGAGGCGGCGTCAGAAGGTCAACGAGGCGGTGACATGCTAGGGTGGCGCCCCCCCCTAGGCCGCGCCGGGCTATCGTCTGGGGGCCCAGTGGCCCCCCTCTGGCGACTCTCGGGTGTTCTGGAAGCTTCGTGGAAAAATAGGATGCTCGGGCCTTGATTTCGTCCGATTCCGAGAATATTTCCTTACTAGGATTTCTGGAACCAAAAACAGCAGTAAAACAGAACTGGCCCTTCGGCATCTCGTCAATAGGTTAGTTCCGGAAAACGCATAATAATGTCATATAATGTGCATAAAACATGTAGATATCATCAATAATGTGGCATGGAACATAAGAAATTATCGATACGTCGGAGACGTATCAAGCATCCCCAAGCTTAGTTCTCGCTCGTCCCGGCAGGTAAACGATAACAAAGATAATTTCGGAGTGACATGCCATCATAAACTTGATCATACTATTGTAAGCATATGTAATGAATGCAGCGATCAAAACAATGGTAATGACATGAGTAAACAAATGAATCATAAAGCAAAGACTTTTCATGAATAGCACTTCAAGACAAGCATCAATAAGTCTTGCATAAGAGTTAACTCATAAAGCAATAAATCAAAGTAAAGGTATTGAAGCAACACAAAGGAAGATTAAGTTTCAGCGGTTGCTTTCAACTTGTAACATGTATATCTCATGGATATTGTCAATGTAAAGTAATATAATAAGTGCAATATGCAAGTATGTAGGAATCAATGCACGAGCTTCACACAAGTGTTTGCTTCTTGAGATGGAGAGAAATAGGTGAACTGACTCAACATAAAAGTAGAAGAATGGTCCTTCAAAGAGGAAAGCATCGATTGCTATATTTGTGCTAGAGCTTTTATTTTGAAAACATAAAGAGAGCATAAAAGTAAAATTTTGAGAGGTGTTTGTTGTTGTCAACGAATGGTAGTGGGCACTCTAACCCCCTTGCCAGACAAACCTTCAAAGAGCGGCTCCCATGAATTATTTTTATTTTTGGGTGGCACTCCTTCCAACATTTCTTTCACAAACCATGGCTAACCGAATCCTCGGTGCCCGCCAACAATCTCATACCATGAAGGAGTGCCTTTTTATTTTAGTTTTATTATGATGACACTCCTCCCCACCTTTGCTTTCTCAAGCCATGGCTAACCGAATCCTTCGGGTGCCGTCCAACAATCACATACCATGGAGGAGTGTCTATTTAGGTTAATTAGTTTGGGACTCGGGAATCCCATTGCCAGCTCTTTTTGCAAAATTATTGGATAAGCGGATGAAGCCACTAGTCCATTGGTGAAAGTTGCCCAACAAGAATGAAAGATAAACACCACATACTTCCTCATGAGCTATAAAACATTGACACAAATCAGAGGTGATAAATTTTGAATTATTTAAAGGTAGCACTCAAGCAATTTACTTTGGAATGGCGGAGAAATACCATGTAGTAGGTAGGTATGGTGGACACAAATGGCATAGTGGTCGGCTCAAGGATTTTGGATGCATGAGAAGTATTCCCTCTCGATACAAGGCTTAGGCTAGCAAGGTTATTTGAAACAAACACAAGGATGAACCGGTGCAGCAAAACTCACATAAAAGACATATTGTAAACATTATAAGACTCTACACCGTCTTGCTTGTTGTTCAAACTCAATACTAGAAATTATCTAGACTTTAGAGAGACCAATTATGCAAACCAAATTTTAGCAAGCTCTATGTATTTCTTCATTAATAGGTGCAAAGTATATGATGCAAGAGCTTAAACATGAGCACAACAATTTCCAAGTATCAAATTATTCAAGACATTTTATCAATTACTACATGTAGCATTTCCCGTTTCCAACCATATAACAATTAACGAAGCAGTTTCAACCTTCGCCATGAACATTAAAAGCTAAGAACACATGTGTTCATATGAACCAGCGGAGCGTGTATCTCTCCCACACAAGCATTTATTCAAACAAAAACAAAAAACAAAAACAAACAGATGCTCCAAGTAAAGTACATATGATGTGACCGAATAAAAATATAGTTTCAGGGGAGGAACCTGATAATGTTGTCGATGAAGAAGGGGATGCCTTGGGCATCCCCAAGCTTAGATGCTTGAGTCTTCTTTAAATATGCAGGGATGAACCATGGGGGCATCCCCAAGCTTAGACTCTTCACTCTTCTTGATCATAGTATATCATCCTCCTCTCTTGACCCTTGAAAACTTCCTCCACACCAAACTCGAAACAACTCATTAGAGGGTTAGTGCATAATCAAAAATTCACATATTCAGAGGTGACACAATCATTCTTAACACTTCTGGACATTGCACAAAGCTACTGGAAGTTAATCGAACAAATAAATCCATCCAACATAGCAAAAGAAGCAATGCGAAATAAAAGGCAGAATCTGTCAAAACGAACGAGTCCGTAAAGACGAATTTTATTGAGGCACCAGACTTGCTCAAATGAAAATTCTCAAATTGAATGAAAGTTGCGTACATATCTGAGGATCACTCACGTAAATTGGCATAATTGTTTGAGTTACCTACAGAGAATTAGTCCCAGATTCGTGACAGCAAGAAATCTGTTTCTGCGCAGTAATCCAAATCTAGTATTGTAATATCCCAGTATCTGGGGTTACAAAAATAGAGGAAACAGATGTGTGCATTGCATTCATGCATAGAAAATCCGAGGAATTTTCGCGCTTTTGCTTAAACCCATCAAAGTGATCGAGGTTTCTCTTACATCGATGGAATTGAGTTAGTAATCGACGTGAGTGCGATAAACATCGAGATGACCTTTGTAAATTCATGTGTTTTAGGGGAACAATTTGAATTCAAATTTAAATATGAAAGGTAGAAATTCAAATAAGAATTTGAATTGGAACTTTAAATCTAAACAAGTATATAAACATAATATGTAATAGTAAACACATTTAATAATTCCAATTGAATAAATAATTCAAACTTTATTACAAATAGCATTATTCAATAAATTACAAGTTAGAAAAGAAATAGAAAATTATAAAAGAGAATCAAATCCTAAACTAAATCTTGAAGATTGCTATCTTCGGCATTTCTTGATTATCTTCAAGCACCTGCAAAACAAACACAAACAGAAAAGGAAATGGTAACGCCATGTGTCAAGGTTAAACAAAGAATAAAATGAGATATTTGTGGTCGTACTGATCCTCAAGGGGAGACGTACTAGATCACAACCAGCAGCCATACATGCTAGCAGCTTACTCACAGAATGCATGGTCGTGCTGTCGACCAAAGGGCAACACCAGGCGACCATATAAAAGTAGCTTCTTGCCGACCAAGCACTGCCTAAGCAACTCTCATTCATCTCGGCACCTCAACCAAGCAAAGCACCGCAAGAACACCACTCTGCTGTGTTTTGGAGATCCTTGAAACCAACCTAGTAAAAATTCCAGTAGATCCCAACCAAGAACCAAAAGCAATCGAAGCAGAAGAACTGGTTATGGGAGGCTAGATGGAGCAAGGTATAACATCAAACAATCATAGATCACCAGCATCTATTTTCCATGTGCAACATAGCATATAGTTCATATCACCTGAATAGATCACAAGGATCTATTCCAGCTCATATTTGCATCTGGAAAATCAATACAAGCACAACCGCTAGATCAATCTACAAGACTAGATCACAGCCGTGGCACGCATGACGTGCTTAGCCACTGAGCTGAGCTAAAACTGTCAAGTTAGTCACCACCAAGTACTCAAGGTATTTAATGGAGGTTTCTATTAAGAACTGAACCACTCAACCATAGGAAATCATCACTGTCAGAGTACCACTCTATTTCAGCAAGCTCTGGATAAAAGCTTAGGCCTACACTAAACTTGGCATGACCAACATGTTAACTAGTTGATATTTTATACAACTTGATCATGCATGTTTAAATTCACCAACAAGCCATCAAATAAATTTCGTATTTGAGTGCCACAACACATTCTTCTTGTATAACATGTAAACCCAATAAGAATTAAGCACAAACATAACTGAATACCTACAGTTAACTAAAATTGTCAAACTCCAGTTGCATCAATAATAACAATACCACCAGCCATATATGCCAGAGATGAATAATCATCCAAATGGAGGCCTTATAATAAACACTAGTCATTTACTAAATGTAGAAGAGTTTGTCTATTTCTTTAACAACACATCACACCATATTATCACTACAAGACATTTAAGTCAGGGATGATTAACTCATCCAAGTTAAGGCATTGGATCAAGCACAAGGCATGGATCAACTGGATCATTGCTTTCCCACGGAAGCCAGCACTTGTGCATATACAAACAGACTAAAACAAAATTATTTAGTTAACAAGCTATATGAAATTACTTAGAATCGAGTAACCACTTTCAGACCAACCAAGTAATACCAAGTACCTTCACTACTAAATATGTTGTTGTGCAGTTGCCAACCAGCACAGGGAAACATATTATTACCCAGATTACACAATTGGTGGCTAGGAATTATTTCTATAGCTTAAGTAAACGAACCAAGTCCATGCGGTTCGGTAATCAACAAGATTAAATAGTGCCTCACACATTAACATAGAACATTATTCAGAATAAAGAGGGGAGAAGAAGTAGCTCACAATGAGTGCAGTAGAGAGAAGTAGCGAGGTAGGTGACACCGGGGTTGTGTCCGCGGCACCGTCCAGCCGGCGTCGAGGATGAAGTAGTCACCGCATTACAACACCATCACCAGCATCACAACACCATGCCACCACCAACAACATCACCACACCACCACCAGAACGCCATCGCAGCAACCAACACCATATCACCACCAGTACACAGCCATAGTTGCATAGCGCAATTAGCAGGGGTGGTCAGGACTTCCAACAAGGACGACCAAGGGCTCGAGGAGGTAGTCGAGATAGACAAGAAGCTCGAGCCGACACCGGAGATGGGCGAAGGTACCAGGAGCGGTCCACATCGACCAACGCCATGAGCGGTGATGACAAATCAAAGGGGGGAATAGGGGGTCGATGCGGGGCTGTAGAGCATCACAGCAGCAGGAGGCTGGCGGAGGAGGACGTGCCAAAGATCAGCCGACCTGCGGCGGCGCTGGAGTTAGCCGGCGACGACTAAACTGACCAGCGACCGCTAGGGTTCCAGGTTGGGGGCGACAGTGAGGAACCACGAAAATCAAATCAAACAGGGGGAGATTGTAGATCACGTCGAGGTGAGCAAAAATCCCACCTCGCCGGCGTCGGAGTCGGCCGGTAGCGACCGAGAGCAGGCGGTGAAGCAGCAGCGTCGCGGAGGTCGGGAGCGCGGGCGACAGGGGCGTCGCGTCGAGGGAGAGTGGAGGAGTAGAAAGGGGAGAGGGTGGCGAAGCCTCGGTGCCGGGCGGCGGTGCCGGAAACAAACAGCGTCCGGCCGAAGTGGCGCCCGCGTCAGCAGCAATTGGGGGCGCTCGGGTGCTCGCGTACGGGAGAAGACAGGAGAAAAGGAGAGAGACGAGAGAGTGAGAGAGATGGGTCACGGTGGGAATTTGACCACAGCCAAATCTGGATCGGTTTGGTCCACTTAGACCAGCCCAAGAAATCATTTTGCCTATTTTTATTTATTTTTTTTAAAAAATACTAATATAGATTTGATAAATTAAAAGGATAAAATAATCCCATCACACCATTTCTACTTGATAATAAGAAACTCCTAAAAATAGAAAACTAAAATATTTACTAGTTCCAAACATATATATATATACGTATAGGAAGTTTAATTTATTATATATATATATATATGTATATATAAAATTTCTTAAGTCCTAAATTATTACGGCTTAAATTCTAAAATGTATTTTTCCTCAATTAATTTAATACATAAAATCAAGTACAACTAAGTGCTAAACTAGGAACTTAATTCCTAACTTCTAACTAATATGTATGAATCACATTTCTATTACTGTTCCTAATCTTGTTAAATTTGTGATTTCATGAATTATCTACTTAATATAAGACCTAAAAACATATAAAGATGTTAACTACGTTGATAATATTTTTCCAAATGTTCCATGATTTTTAATAAATAATTAAATATATGTTCATAATATTTTAAGATTTATAAACCTAAGAAAAATCTTAAACTATTTCCTTTACTTAAACCTAAAAGGATATTGATAGTGATTGCATTATCCTAAACAAGTAATTCTATCATCCTTAATAAACAAATCAAAATCATGATCATATTCTACTTATAAACCCTGCCAAGCAAATGAAATGCTTGTCCATGACTTATTAGAATTATACAAGTTCCTTTGTTGCCAATAAGGTAGTCATTTCATGCACTCATGTTAAGTTAGCCTTATATGATCATTTAAGAATAAACCTTAACTCTTTAATTTCATGTCATCAAACCTAATTCCACCATGTATTAAACCCTAATTCCATAATTTCAAATGTAGCTTAGTTTGCTTTCAACTCTAAAACCTTAGGAGCTTATAAAACTTAATGATATGAACTTAACCTTACTTATAGATACATATATGCAACAAATAAATGCATACACCTGTTCTACTAGAGTAGTACAAGTTCCACCTACAAATGGAGTTGACATTTCATCTCTTTCTAAACTCTTGGTAATCAAATGCCAATAAATAATAGTGAACTCTAATGATTAACTCATGACACCACCTTGATCACCATGCTTTGATATAATATCATATGGTTAACCATAGTAATAACCATATGTAGGAATTTACTTTGTGATCCATCTAATACTTACTCCAGAAACTAATTGGAACCATAGAAAACCATCGAACCCCACAAACCCAATTATCATACTTGTTCTTTATTAAAGGACATGTTCTTCAAAAGTTATTCTTTTGAAGAATATAACAAGTAATCATTAACCATGCCATATAGTACTAAAAATGACAACTGTTCTTTACATATTAACATTATGCTAATTATCATTCCTTGTGTGCTCAATTGATTACTATGCTTTATTATATAACTTGTACATGATATCAAGTAATCAAACCTTAATAAGAACCTTGCTTGCGAACCATCTCTAAAAGTGCAACACACCCTAAACAAATCCTTACAACTCACTAATCCTAAATCATCGGGGTTAGGTCACGCTTAGAGCGATTGCATCTCATACTTATGCATTGTTGCATCCTTGCCAATCTTTTAAACATCGTCCTTACCGAACGATGATGCTATTCAGAATTTGGAGTTATTGCGTATCGAAGACCTTGCCTGCATAATCTTGCAGTCAAGAAAGGCAAGTTCATCACTTGCTCATGTCATTTGAGTATTTCTATCAAATTACTTGCAAAGTACTATGGTTATCACTATTGCATAAAAACCAAAACCACTACTTTCATAACTATGAATATGACTATGTGGTGGGCAATGGAACCATGGATTGTGTTGATATGGTGGAGGTTCCATTGCAAGGGTTTATATCCATCTAGGATTAAACAACAAATGTCGCCAGTGATTCTTGTGCCGTAATACCCGTGTTAACCATAAGATCTGGAATGGGACGGACTAGTCAATCGTATTTCCACCTCTTGTACATCAACGGATGCGCTTACCGTAGCAGCTTGTATCCGGCGGAACAACCTGGAGGGTGGGGATCCCACTCTAATTCCCCACGGTAAAGCATTGCTTGCCGTAGCGGCTTGTGTCTTGCGGAACAACCGGAGGGTGGGGATCCCACTCTAATTCCCCACGGTAATGCGGTCTATGATGGGTTGCAGCTACCGGCGTAGGAGTGTATGGTAGAGCCCAGCACTGTCGTCGTGGTCGGGGTCCACCCTGAAATTACGGGAATAATGGGACCGGCGTGGACCCAGGGTCGGGGCATGCAACAACGGGTGGGTGTGCGAGGTAGCGGAGGAATATGATTGGCTATGACCTTACTCCTGGCCTCACACCATAGGAAGTGTGGACGAGCTCGCGGCTCGGTTGGCACCAAGGTTAAGATCTCTTATGGGTAAAGCAACACACCTCTGCAGAGTGTAAAGAACCGTGACTTGTCACTCCCTGTTCCGGGATATGGAACTGCGAACGCGGCCGGAAAGGAGCTCCATGAAGTTCTAGTAAACCGGTGAAGGCCGACGGACATAGTTCTTCCGAATAAATGCAACCTTTTGAAGAAATGGTTATGAAAACCTGCATTGGTATTAGACTTTCCGGTCTAATGCCGTAGCTAGTGCATTAAACACCTCTTTCCTATAATGAACTTGTTGAGTACGCTCGTACTCATCCCACTCTTAAATCCCCGCTTAGGTATGGAGGCATCAAAGGAGGATCTACAAGTGCAACTCAAAGGCCGAGGAGTCAACAACTACTTCACGAGACAGGACCCTCGTCGGAGGAGTTAGATACCACATCCAACAAGGGGAAAACCTAGTTCAGCCATAGAAGGGAACTAGCTTCCTCAACCTAACTCCTATTTAGCTAGAGTCTATTCTTAGCCTCTGTAGTTAGTGTAATACTCTACAAATAGAGTTCGTGATAAGATTAGACTACGAGTCGTTCTTCTGGAGTTTATTTGCGGTTTTACCTCATTGTAAAGTAGGAGGCTGTGATGATCTTATGTAACAGAGTCGATGTTGTAATTCTATAGACATACCTTGGACCCGCATATGTTTCTGTTGTACCACTCTGAGCGATATAATACTAGTGGAACGGTGTTTCATTGGTGTTATATCAGACTTGCATACTACACCATGCAGTGGTATGCCGGGTCACCACAAGTATGAACCTTACTATCAAAGACTTTACTTGGCACAACAATGCAACAAAATTAAGATAAGTAGAGGTTGCTACAGTAGTAACAACTTCCAAGACACAAATACAAAATAAAAGTACTGTAGCAAAATAAACACATGGGTTATCTCCCAAGAAGTTCTTTCTTTATAGCCATTAAGATGGGCTCAGCAGTTTTAATGATGCACTCACAAGAGATAGTATTTGAAGCAAAAGAGAGCATCAAGAGGCAAATTCAAAACACATTTAAGCCTAACATGCTTCCTATGCATAGGAATCTTGTAAATAAACAAGTTCATCAAGAGCAAAGTAACAAGCATAGGAAGATAGAACAAGTGTAGCTTCAAAAATTTCAGCACATAGAGAGGCATTTTAGTAACATGAAAATTTCTACAACCATATTTTCCTCTCTCATAATAATGTCCAGTAGCATCATGAGCAAACTCAACAATATAAGTATCACATAAAGCATTCTTATCATGAGTCTCATGCATAAAATAATTACTCTCCACATAAGTATTCTCAATTTTATTAGTAATAGTGGGAGCAAATTCAACAAAGTAGCTATCATCAAATATAGGAGGCATATTGTAATCATAATCAAATTTATCCTCCATAACAGACGGTACTAAAAGACCAATATCATTATAATCATCATAAATAGGAGGCAAAGTATCGTCAAAGTAAATTTTCTCTTCAATGCTTGGGGGACTAAAAATATCATGCTCATCAAAGCCAGCTTCCCCAAGCTTAGAATTTTCCATATCATTAGCAACAATGGTGTTCAAAGCGTTCATACTAATATGTTCCATAGGTTTTTTAATTTTCGCATCAAACCATCCATGTCTTAAATCAGGAAATAGAATAAGAAGCTCATTGTTGTCCATTATGCCTAACTAGTGTAAACAAGAAACAAAAAGATGCAATTGCAGGATCTAAAGGAAATAGCTTCGAGCACACACACAACGGCAACATAAAAGTACTTTACCTGGGACCGGAGTATGAGTGCCTTTTACCTTTCCTCCCCGGCAACGGCGCCAGAAAATAGCTTGATGTCTACGGGTGCTTCTATTCTTGTAGACAGTGTTGGGCCTCCAAGAGCGAGAGGTTTGTAGAACAGCGGCAAGTTTCCCTTAAGTGGATCACCCAAGGTTTATCGAACTCGGGGAGGAAGAGATCAAAGATATCCCTCTCATGCAACCCCGCAACCACAAAGCAAGAAGTCTCTTGTGTCCCCAACACACCTAATAGGTGCACTAGTTCGGCGAAGAGATAGTGAAATACAGGTGGTATGAATAAGTATGAGCAGTGGCAACGGCACCGGAAAAGTGCTTTGCCCAGGACAAGAAACAAGCGTAGTAACGCAGCAGTAGTAACGCAGATAAAAACCAGTAAACAAGCAGCGATAGCAGTATTTAGGAACAAGGCCTAGGGATTAGACTTTCACTAGTGGACACTCTCAACTTTGATCACATAACAGAATAGATAAATGCATACTCTACACTCTCTTGTTGGATGATGAACACCACTAACTGTGTAGGATTACACGAACCCTCAATGCCGGAGTTAACAAGCTCCACAATATTCAATGTTCATATTTAAATAACCTTAGAGTGCATGACAGATCAACATAACCAAACCAAGTACTAACATAGCATGCACACTCGTCACCTTCACACTACGAAAGGAGGCATAGATCACATCAATACCATCATAGCAATAGTTAACTTCATAATCTACAAGAGATCACAATCATAGCCTACGCCAAGTACTACACGATGCACACACTGTCACCATTACACCGTGCGGGAGGAATAAACTACTTTAATAACATCACTAGAGTAGCACATGGATAAATTGTGATACAAAACACATTGCAATCATAAAGGGATATAAATAAGCACTTCACTATGCCATTCATAACGGTGAATAAGTATTCCGTGAAATATAGCCTAAGAGACCCACACGGTGCACACACTGTCACCTTTACACACGTGGGACAAGGAGTCTCCGGAGATCACATAAGTAAAACCCACTTGACTAGCATAATGACATCTAGATTACAAGCATCATCATATGAATCTCAATCATGTAGGGCAGCTCATGAGATTATTGTATTGAAGCACATAGGAGAGAGATTAACCACATAGCTACCGGTACAGCCCCGAGCCTCGATGGAGAACTACTCCCTCCTCATGGGAGACAGCAGCGTTGATGGAGATGGCGGTGGTGTCGATGGAGGAGCCTTCCGGGGGCACTTCCCCATCCCGGCGGCGTGCCGGAACAGAGACTCCTGTCCCCCAGATCTTGGCTTCGCGATGGCGGCGGCTCTGGAAGGTTTCTCGTACCGTGGCTTTTCCGTCTCGAGGTTTTAGGTCGAGGGGGCTTAAATAGGCGAAGAGGCGGCGTCAGAAGGTCAACGAGGCGGTGACACGCTAGGGTGGCGCGCCCCCCCCTAGGCCGCGCCGGGCTATCGTCTGGGGGCCCAGTGGCCCCCCTCTGGTGACTCTCGGGTGTTCTGGAAGCTTCGTGGAAAAATAGGATGCTGGGCCTTGATTTCGTCCGATTCCGAGAATATTTCCTTACTAGGATTTCTGGAACCAAAAACAGCAGAAAACAGGAACTAGCCCTTCGGCATCTCGTCAATAGGTTAGTTCCGGAAAACGCATAATAATGTCATATAATGTGCATAAAACATGTAGATATCATCAATAATGTGGCATGGAACATAAGAAATTATCGATACGTCGGAGACGTATCAAGTACCGAGTTTTCCGAGTCTCGTAAACATTCTTTACTTCATCGGTTTCAGTTTCTGCAGGTGGGTCACCTAGCAGTGCATCGAGCACATATTGCAGGTTTCCACCAGCGAGGAAAATCCTCACATGACAGAACCAGTCGGTGAAGTTTCTACCGTTGCTCTTAAGCTTTTCTTTCTCTAGGAACTGGTTAAAATTTATTGATGGGGACGCCATGATCTACAACATATATTTGCAATAGTTTAGACTAAGTTTATGACAAATTGAGTTCAAATTTTAATTCAAAAAAATTAAAAACTAGGTGAACTCCCACTCAAAACAATATCCCTCGCATTGTCTTAGTGATCACACGAACCAAATCCACTACACCAAGCCCGATCATCACGAGACAAGATGTAACTCCAATGGCGAACACTCAAAGTGTTCATCATATAAATCATATGATTCATGCTCTACCTTTCGGTATCCCGTGTTCCGAGACCATGTCTGTACATGCTAGTCTCGTCAAGGCAACCTTAGTATCCGCGTGTGCAAATCTGGCTTGCACCCGTTGTATGCACATGTTGAATCTATCACACCCGATCATCACGAGATGCTTCGAAACGACAAGTCTTGGCAACGGTGCTACTAAGGATGAACACTTTATTATCTTGATATTTTAGTGAAAGGGATCATCTTATAATGCTACCGTTGCGATCTAAGCAAAATAAGATGCATAAAAGGATTAACATCACATGCAATTCATATGTGATATGATATGGCCCCTTTGTCTTTGCGCCTTTGATCTTCATCTCCAAAGCACGGACATGATCTCCATCATCGTCGGCGTATCGTCAAGGTCAATGGCGCCGTCTTCATGATTGTTCTCCCATGTAGCAACTATTACAACTTCTTTGAAATACTACTCAACATGAAATTTAAAGACAACCATAAGGCTCCTGTCGATTGCCACAATACAATAATGATCATCTCATTCATATTCATCATCACATTATGGCCATATCACATCACCAAACCCTGCAAAAACAAGTTAGACGTCTCTAATTTGGTTTGCATATTTTACGTGGTTTAGGGTTTTCGATTAAGATCCAATCTACCTACGAACATGAACCACAACGGTGATACTAGTGTTGTCAATAGAAGAGTAAATTGAATCTTCACTATAGTAGGAGAGACAGACACCCGCAAAGCCACTTATGCAATACAAGTTGCATGTCGAGCGTGGAGCAAATCTCATGAACGCGGTCATGTAAAGTTAGCCCGAGCCGCTTCATCCCACCATGCCACAAAAATGCAAAGTACTCAAACTAAAGACAACAAAGCATCAATGCCCACAAAACAATTGTGTTCTACTCGTGCAACCAATCTATGCATAGACACGGCTCTGATACCACTGATGGGATTCGTAGCATAGAAAACAAAAAATTTCCTACCGCGAGAACGAAATCCAAGCCAAGATGCAATCTAGTAGACGGTAGCAACGAGGGGATAACGAGACTAACCCTTGAAGATTTCCAAAGCCTACGAGATTAGATCTCGTTGTTACAGAAGATGATTACTTGCCGCTTTCAAAAGCGCGTAGAAGATCTTGACGGTGCCACAATCGGGCAGCACCTCCGTACTCGGTCACACGTTCGGTGTTGATGAAGACGTCCTTCTCCCCGTTCCAGCGGGCAGTAGAAGTAGTAGATCCTCCTCGGAATCCCGGCGAAGACGACGGCGTGGTGGCGGTGGTGGTGGAGATCTCCGGCAGGGCTTCGCCAAAGCGTATGCGGGAGAGGTGGAGGAGGAGAGGCGGCTAGGGTTTGGGGAGAGGGGGGCGCCGGCCACTATAGGGGGTGGCCAAGGCTTTGGTGTGGCCAGCCCCCTCCCCTTGCTCCTCATTATATAGGTGGAACCCCCAAGTGTTGGACTACAAGTCTTCGAATAAGACCCCAACCCAAAAACTTCCATATGGTGGGAAACCTACCCAAGGAGGGACTCCCACTCAAGGTGGGATTCCCACCTTCCCTTGGAAGGGGGTGGCCGGCCACCATGGGGGAGTCCACCTGGGACTCCTCCCCCTTAGGGTTGGCCGGCCATAGTGATTTCTTCCGGACTTTTCTAGAACCTTCTAGAACCTTCCATAAATGCACCGGATCATTTTCAAACTTATAAAATGACTTCCTATATATGAATCTTATTCTCCGGACCATTCCAGAACTCCTCGTGATGTCCTGGATCCCATCCGAGACTCCGAACAAAACTTCGAACTCCATTCCATATTCCATATCTACTTAAACGACATCAAACCTTAAGTGTGTCACCCTACGGTTCGCGAAGTATGTAGACATGGTTTGAGACCTCTCTCCAACCAATAACCAATAGCGGGATCTGGAGATCCATAATGGCTCCCACATATTCAACGATGACTTAGTGGTCGAATGAACCATTCACATACGATACCGATTCCCTTTGTCACGCGATATTTTACTTGTCCGAGGTTTGATCATCGGTATCTCAATACCTTGTTCAACCTCGTCTCCTGACAAGTACTCTTTACTCGTACCGTGGTATGTGGTCTCTTATGAACCATTCATATGCTTGCAAGCTAATTAGACGACATTCCACCGAGAGGGCCCAGAGTATATCTATCCGTCATCGGGATGGACAAATCCCATCGTTGATCCATATGCCTCAACTCATACTTTCCGAATACTTAATCCCACCTTTATAACCACCCATTTACGCAGATGGCGTTTGATGTAATCAAAGTACCTTTCCGGTATAAGTGATTTACATGATCTCATGGTCGAAGGACTAGGTAACTATGTATCGAAAGCTTATAGCAAATAACTTAATAACGTGATCTTATGCTACGCTTAATTGGGTGTGTCCATTACATCATTCACATAATGACATAACCTTGTTATTAATAACATCCAATGTTCATGATCATGAAACTATGATCATCTACTAATCAACAAGCTTGTTATACAAGAGGCTTACTAGGGACTCCTTGTTGTTTACATAACACACATGTATCAATGTTTCCGGAAATTCAATTCGGCTCCCGGGTGCATATGCTCCCTCTATCAAAAAGTTATATTTCGAAATGTCGAAAAATTTTGACAAAAAATTCTACATGTACATCTCCACAATATACATACGTTCGTCAAGTTTCGCGAGGAACCAATATGTTTTGTGGTATGTGTAAAAAAGAGAAAATTTATCTCCTGGAAAGCCTTATTTTCAGCATTAAATTTTGTCTTTTTTACACACGTCACACGACAAGTCGGATTTTTATGAAACAACTTTGTGAGCGCGTAGCACGTGAAGATGTACGTTCAAATTTTTCGTTTCAATTTTTTAAAATTTCAAAATGTATGTAACATGCATTTCAAAATAAAGGGAGCATATGCTCACATGTGCCAAAACACCATTCCCGTTTCGGTTAATACAATTATAGCATGATATATAAACATTTATCATAAACACAAAGATATATAATAACCACTTTATTATTGCCTCTTGGGCATATCTCCAACAGTGCACTGGTAGGGTCATCTCGACTTACCTTGTGATTGTACCACCTGGCGCCAGGGGGACCCCAGGTGGCAGGTCCATCTGACCGAGGTTTAGATGGCACAAAATGTTGTAAACACTAACAATCAACCAGTTTCAGTAAGCTATAAGAAAATGTCTTTGGGGTCAGCTTTATATTCTCTCTATTGCACTGCTGTCATACTCTATAAATAAATCTTAGTTAGCTCTAATTAGTGAAGGATTTACTGTTTTTCATTCGGGTCAGCTGACCCCCAATGCACGTAAGGCAGCTCCGTCCCTAGGTACATGCTTAATGCCCCTCAGCGAGCCATGATATTACACTCTCTTCTTCCTACATGATGGGCTGGTTCAGTTAAAGTTGTTTTTCTCGTGTTGGTTCCATACACATGTCAAGTACAGGGATGAGTTTCCAGGTTTAAAAAGAAATTGTCATGTTAGAGTTCTCATACGATGCCATGTAAATAATTTTTTTTCCCTGTGTTTGGTGCTTTGTCACTTATTGCAGCAAGGAAAAACTCAAATATCGCAAGTAACATGTAAATGATAAATAGACCACCTAATGTAAGAATAAATATCAACAAACTGAATTCCATTAACTCAAGCAGCTATGGCTGTATATAATTCAAATAAGAGGACATAGGCCTGGACGCTTGGTATCCTCTCTTTATAGTTAACCACAGGGATGACCCGGACTTGTGCTCTTGATTGAGCACACCATGGTGAGACGGTGGCTGATTGTGCGGCACTGCACGATAAGCAACTCAAACAATGATCAAAGGATGACCCGGACTTTTGGCTCACAGCCACGCTTCTCCCCCATATCTACACGTCCATTAGCTGCTTTGTGATCCGTGGATAAGGTAACATTTATTTTTCTTAAATATTCATTTAAGGGATACATGGGCATTTACTACAGAATACAGAAGTAATACGCATTTATTGGGCCAAAGTCATCGTCAGCGGAACAGATCGGGACATGAACACAGCTGTGGCTGCCGGTGATTTTGCAGAAGGCGATTGAATGCGTCTGCGCTGTGGTTAAATAATTCGAGGGGAAAGATGACTGTAGCATCGTCTTCAACCTCTAGGCCTGTGAAGACAACCACTAACTTTCCATCATCAGTTCATCACTGAATAGCTTGGAATATGCGTGACAAATCCCGAGCTAAATTCAAGATATCAATAGGATACAGTACAAAACAATCCCGAGCTAAATACAGGATATCAATAGGATACAAAACAAAACGGGTGAAATTTATACGCATATCTGTTTTTATCTGTAAAATGGCATCTGAATTCTTGTGGATAAAATGTCAAATCCTAGTACCATTCTAGATTCAGAGCCAGCTTTACATAATGATGTTTTCTTGAGCCACATGAGCAGATGTGATGACTGATATAGATTGTCCCTCCTTGGACTGGGACATGATGGAAATGAGTGGGAAAGAAAAACACGATGCGAGGACAAGAATTGAGGAAATTTGGTGAAGCTGAACAGTACTGGTTGGAGTAGACGTAGACCATATACCCGCTGGCATCACTCCTCGTATTTGCTTGAATGGGGAGAGGTTGTGAAGGAGGGGATTTGTGGATAGAGAAGATGAACAGTTCATGTTGCTGGCAAGTTCGCATCTGGAGGCATCGTGGCTACCGGCGACGTCACATTGTGGGTCCCCCATTTTCTGGAGTGAATGAAGATGTATGTGAATACAACTTAGAGATGAAAAACAATACATTAAATGTCTTGGGAGTACTAAGAACAAACGGACCAAGATGACAAAGGGAGGGTGAGATTTGGGGTGGGAGTATGAGCAGGTTCTCCAATGTATTTTCGACCACAGGGAGTGTTTTACTATAAGCAAGTTGCAGTTCATTAAAGTGCCGATGCCAATGGACTTTGAGAGCAGGTGCTTGGTGAGCACCCGTATCTACCCCGTGTATACTGCATCAAGATCCGTGCAAATTCTTTTTGTTCCCCTTTCAAACGATTTCTTATTTTTGTATCTCTCACACCACATATTGTTTGAACTCAAAAATTTGCAGATCACTTAAACATAATAATTGGAATGTGGGATAAATATTTTGGATTTTTTATGTCATTATCTATATATGTATTTTAAAAATTTATTTTGAATTTTAAATAATTTAAACTTTAAATTTGCACAAAAAAATTCCGAACTATTTTTCCTCCATTCTATTTGTTATTTTTGAGTGACCTGCAAAAAAATCAAATCGAAATATTACACAATTTGGAAGATACAAAAAAGACAAAGTTGAAAAATGTGCAGGTGCGCAGAGCGCACCTGCTCCACCCTATGCTATCCTGTTAAACTGCTCATGCAAATTGATTCTTCAACCTGTCATATGTTCTAAATTCCTTCTATTTGTGTTAGTATGCATAGAATTCAGGCAGTTAAGTGAGCAGTATAGTATAGATCAACATTGCTGATGATAGTTGCAATTTGACTCACCTCTGCATCTTCCTTTGTAAAGAAACAGGGGAGAGCTTTTCTCTTCACCATCTAAAAAAATAATTATAAGATCCAATCGTCATATTACAAAAGTGTAGATGTTAAATTGCACCCAAATCGTTACATTTATTTCCCAAGTCATGCAAATAAATTACTTAGCTTGGTAGGATCATCATATATAGAGTTGAGTTAAGGGACAAGAATAGCATCAATACCGGGGAGATCCACAGTTCACGAGAAATTCAGGAGGAACTAGGAAAAAGGTAAGGAAAATATTCATAATCCAAAATGGTGTAGACAGCACAATCATAGTTAATGTATGAAGAATAATACAACAGTGGAACGTGGTTACATGGGAATTACATTGTAGATAAGTGGAAATTACAATAGCAGGGGAACCTGTTTCTAAAAAGACAGGCACCCTATCCTTGACAGTATTCACGGCAATGAAATAAGGTTATTACATCAAAAAGTATCCCTGATGAATGAGGTTGTCACATCATGTGTGTAGTGAATAGTTCCTTTTCTTGGATCAGTTACTATGGCTGCTATGAGTTGGATGTTCCACAGAAACCAGTGCCAACAATGAGAAATGTTATAGCCTGTAGATATATGTAGATGAAATATAGGTCAGGTCCGTGCACCAAGTTGTAGGTTGCACAAGTGAAAAGAAACATGGCGAACAGAACTTCCGACATGGTCCATCTGCAAGAGCATGAAAATAGTTCAGATTCCAGAACTTCTAGGTTCAGTTCAACATAACATTTTCGACATCCAAGACCCTAGGGAGATTCATAGGTTCAGTCATCTTTTACCTGCCCCAAAACCTGTAGCAAGGCCTTTCGAGTATCTGAGGTACAGGCTCTGTTTTGCTTGAATTGCCAAGCTTCTCCGTGACCACCCATTCATTTACGCTTCTGAGCTCCAGCAAACCAATAAATGTCGCCTTTGTTCGGTGAAATGACATGACATTCTCATAGAGGATCCAGAATGGTATGAAGTGGATAGAACTGCAAGGACAGCAGTAGTTAGGAACCAGCATATCATATCTGCCACTAATTTGTTGTACTAATTAATGAATACCTTGGATTTCTAATGGCGTATAGAAGGGTTATTGTTGTTGGAATATAGACCACCCCCCATGCAGGAATTGTGACCTCAGGAATTAGCACCGATAGTGGGATCACTACACAGTACAGCATGAAAGGTACCACATGAGCAACAACCTTCCTCACAAAGAAGAAGCTGTATAGCAAATAAAGCTTCCTCCAAAATGACACTTCCTGCTCCAGGATTTAGAGGTTGTCAGATAAACATCACACAAGAAACAAACAGTAATGAAGCATATGATCATATTATGCACACAAACCAGTGCATGAATCATTTGAAGAAATACAACTAATGCTCATGCATATGCGAGGTGAGCTTGTAATAAGATTATGGCTGTATGCATCGATGATGCAGAGACCAGGGGTAATGAAAAACTTTAATTGTCCAAAAATGCATATGAGAGCAAAAAATATTACCTACCATCAAACGCATATCATTACTACCTTTCTCATTCATGCAAAGACTACTAGACTGTAATAGCAGAGTTACCTTAGTAAGCAATATTTCTTTTCCCGTCTTGCGGAACAAATTTGATGCCCCACATGTCCAACGGTGTTGTTGGCGACGATATGCCTTAAGACTGCTTGGTAGTTCACTTTTTACCTGTCCAGTAATAATTTCCTTGCGGGTTACATCACTTGCAAAAATAAGATTGTCAATGAGGCTGGTTGACGGAAAAAAATAGATTTTCAACTGCTAAAAAAAGGAGGTATCATTTTTGACAATTTGAATCCCAGTAAGGAAACCACCATTCTCCTCTTACGGTTACAAATTGTTCGTATAAATTGTTAAGTACTTCCTTAATGTAGAAACTCAAAAACAATGTAGTTGTAACAAAATAACTCAATCCATATGAGTACATTGGTGCCATATCCATCCTACCTTAACATCGCCAACATAGACAAATTTCCATCCTTTCAGGCCTGCTCTGACTGCCAAATCCATGTCTTCAACTGTGGTTCGATCATCCCAGCCCCCAGCTTCCTTGATGGCAGAAATTCTCCAGACACCAGCAGTTCCTGAAGTTAAATAGGTTAATTCAGGGCTATGAATGGGTTGACTCTCAAAGAGAGATGTGTCTGTCATACCATTAAAACCAAAGAAGGCAAAGGTCGATGAGCCTGCTTCCTGCTCTACTTTAAAGTGATAATCTAGTGTCATCTTTTGTATCCTTGTCATCAGGCATTCATTAGGATTAACTGCAAAACCGTCCCGAAATGCCAGTCAGCAAGTTCCTGTCAATTCGAACAACAGATGCATCAGACCGATAAAGCCTACTAAGTTGAGCGGTGGTAAACTTTTTGCGCACCATGAACATGCTTAATTGAACTAGTTTTTACAGTTCCCTTCCAAGAAAAGAGAAGATATATAACGCTATCTGTTGTCCTCCAGTTCGGCGGTTCTCGTTGTTGGTCTTACATAACATGCTCATTAGGTCGTGGTGTTCACTCCTTTGCTCTAATTTTTCTTTAATCAGATAAGATTGATGCTATCTCAATTGCTACAAGTAGGCACTTAAGTAGCTGACTAATTTGCTAGTTTTTATTAAGCAAGTGGGGTCCCCTGATCTTTAGATTCACAGGTTGACATCTCCCCGGTTCCATTTATAGAATAAACGAAACCACAGAGTTCAGATCATCCAAGTAAAAACAAAGAGCATCAACTAGAGTTTTTAACTGGAAACTACCACCCACAGGAGGGGTACCATGACACTGAACTTAGACCAACAGCTCAGCGCCTCAAGTAGCTACACAGTTCAGAATAAATACATGCTAGTAGGTTAGCATATCAGAGAATAGTAAACTAACAAAATGAATTCATAACCATGTAAACCTAACTGCTTTTTAGGCTTACCGAATTCCCAGCGTGCTTGAACAAGAGCAATTTGTGGATTGCGCGCAAGATATGGGATGGTTCTGATGAGGAAGTCGGCTTCTGGTTGGAAATCGGCATCAAATACAGCGAGGAAATCACATTGTTGGACATAAGCATGCAGCATCCCCTCTTTCAATGCACCAGCCTTGTATCCTTTGCGATTGTTTCTCACCTCATACTTTACATTCTTGCCTTTCTTAGTCCAAAGCTCGCATTCCAGCTCCACGAGATCCTAGTCAAAGCATAGCACATAAATGATTCTCAACGGCTTAACTCAATACTAGGTCTGAACTCTGAACAATTATTACACTAAACCAGGACCCAAAAAAACCCGCGACATCAACCCTTATGTAAGCCCCCTCTTGTCATTATCTTGTTCACTTTCGGTTCCGGCCATGATGTAACTTAAGTTACTGATGCCACCGTTGTTTAGTTTCATTTTTGCCCAGGAATAGCACTATCTAAACTGACAACACACTATTCGATCAATTCTACTCTACTAGTTGCCAAACGCTTAAATCTTTTCAGAAGTTACAGATGACACCCCTGAACAACTTGAGCAAATACTGAACATTTCCGGCACTTTATCAGACTGATTTTGCACTAGTCTACTGAATATCAGGGAGAGAAAACAGCTAAATAAATGCTGCAACCTTTTTTTTTTGACAACACGCAACGTTGTGATATGGTAATGCCAAAAGTATTGTCATGTAACTTGAGTGCTAAGCGAGATGGGCAATTTAATAGCGGAATTGCTCCACACACGACAATGCACGTACGATCTTTGTCCGACAATGGTTTTTCACAGTGCTAATTTTTCATTGGGTCCACCACCACCTTCTTCAGCATCAATAGATCTATCAAGGCTGATAAGGGTATCTCCAGCAGCGCGACACATTTTAGCGTCCGCGCGCGTCAGTTTGCGTCAGTCGAAATGGTCGAAATCGACCGCGCGTCCGTTTGCATCGGGGTGGCCCAGCGGCACGACGCATTTTTTTGGGCCGGATCATTTTTTTAATACATGAAACATAATTTACATAGTTAAAACATGAAAAAAAACCTAATACTGCTGCTCTTTGTTACTGTCGAGCACGATGAGCTCCGGTATCACCCACGCCCAGTTGCCATCCGGGGGAGCGTACGCCGGGCGCGCCGGCGGTGCTGGAGGTGGAGGAGGCGCCCAGGGCTGCGGCGGTGGAGGCGCCCAGAGTTGCGGCTGTGGCGGCGGCGGAGGCGCCCAGGGGTATGGTTGTGGCGGCGGTGGAGGAGGCGCCCAGGGTTGCGGCTGTGGCGGCGGAGACTATTTCCGCGTATACTATCGAATGCAAACGGACACGCGTGGTCATTTTTAAAGCATCTCCGCCGACGCGCCCCATAGCGGCCCCGATAGCGTTTTGAGCGAAAATGGACTCACACCGGTGCGCCATAAAAGGCGTCGGCTAGTTTTCGAGCCCAACAGAAGCGTCGACAACCCCGTGATGGCTCCTTGGTGAAGGGCGCGAATCGGGCACGCCGGCACCTCGCGACACGGCGGTTTTCGCGGGTGGGGGCGCCTTGTCAGCGAGAGGACGCGGCGGTTCGCATCGAAAATGACGCGGGGAGGTTGGTTGTCCGCGTTAATGGCCTCCCGCGCGAAACCCAAGCGGCGACGAGGGCGGCGACTGGCCACGCGGCGTCCACCTTCCTTACCCACGCGCCTTCAATGCGCGTACGCCGCCTCCCTTAAAACCACACCGACGCGCACTTCTCTCTGTTCCCCGCCTTCCAACCCTAGCCGCCACCGTCCAATCGCTGCGCAAACCTCCCACGCACCCACCAACGATGGCGCACAACTTCGTCGATCTCGACGGGCCTTCCGAGCTGCCGACGCCAAAGGAGGAGAAGGCCGACGAGGACGACAGCTGGTCCTGCGGGGCATCCAACGACGACGGCGACGACCTGGACTTTAGCGCCTTCAACTCCCAACGCCGCTAGATGTTTTTTTAGTTTTTAAGTTTAAATTCGCGTTAAATTTGTATAAATTTCGTTCGAACTTAGTATGAATATCGTGTTCAGAATTTAATTTAACTTTCTAAATCTATCGGGACCGCCGATTTGGGGGCACCGGTGTGGGAGCAGCACCTCCAAATAGAGTGTACTCTGCTGGCGCCTCCATACAGCAGTGTCGGCGCCCCTTCCGGCGCCTATTTAGAAACCACCGGTGGAGATGCATCTGAAATACGTTGAACTGCTGGAGATGCCCTCGGAGTCAAACGAAGGAAAAATGCAGATGAGGAAGATGGATTTTGTCTTGGGCTATGAGGTTTCGATTTGTCCTGGCCTGTATTTTCGAGTAGACACACATGGTCGCCCAGATCGTACGCATATCGGACGTAAAACGTCGTGTGTATAGCAGCGCTCATTTAATAGTTACCTTGACCGTTGGATCCGTGGAATCGTCCAGAACCTGTACGATGATCCTATCCGACGGCCAGGACAGCCCGCACGCTGCCCCAATCGAGAGCTTGTACACCTGCACCTCAACGGAGGCAAATCGAGGGATGCGTCAAGCTATGAAAAATCAAGATGTAACGAATATACGCACACGTACATACAGTATACAGACATAAACATGCAGTTTAATAATTACATGGGAATTACTGAAAATAACATGCGCAAAATGCGCTCGTCGTACCTCCCTCTCGTTGTACATGGGGATTTGGACGAGCACCATGGGGTAGCCGAGGAGGCCGCTCTCCTCGTCCTCGCCGTCCTTGGCGCCGAGCGGTTCCGCCCGGTACCGGCGCTCGGGCCGGCGCCGCGCGAGGCTGGCGGCGGCCATGAACAGGGCCTCGGCGAGCAGCATGGCTGACATGGCGAGGCACGCCCCCGATGCCGCCGCGAGCGCTGGCGCCACGATCCCGGCGCGCACCGCGTCCCACGCGCCCAGCAGCTCGGTAAGAGCGCCGGCCGACGCGGTCCACCGCCGCAGCAGCAGAAGCAGAGACCGGTCGAGCAGCTCCCCCGCCGCTGCAGAGGCGGGCCCCTCGCCGGCCATGCCCACTGGCGCCTCGGCTTTTCCTGTGCTGCGACGCCTCCTTTTTGGCTTTTCGAGGCTCCCTTTTGCGCGCGTCGGCTCGGAACCGGCGCTTTTGTGCGGAGTTCCCGAGCAGAGGAGGGTACGGTTACGTACGACGTCCCAGTCTATCACTATGACATGTGGGGTCTTGGCTCTCTCGGTCCGTTAGTCAGTGAGAGATGTCCGCAGCAGCAAACTTTGTACTCGGATCGCCGCGCGCCAGTATGGAGGTCGCACTCGTAGCCGAGGGAAAGATGACAAAACGAGGTGGGCGTGGACGTCGAGGTCGGCGTTTAATTTCTTGGTTGTTTCGCCGTTGTGGCTGGTGGACGGTGGTGGCCGCCGGCACCGGCCACCAGTACAGGCGGCCAAGCACGGACGGGGTGGTTGCGCCCGCACAAGCACGACGAGAGCTTTTGGTGCTCCCAGTTGGATGCATCCCGTCGTGTTGCTCGTGTTGCGCTATTGGACAAGCAATGCTCGCTCTCTCCTTGTGCCACAAAAACAAAGCTCTCTCTCCCGTCTGGTTTATCCATACTAGGGCATGGCCTTTTCCAGCCTAAGGTTCTCTAGCCTAACCCGTAGCAAATAGATTTCCAGTGAAATTGTGATTTTCACAAGGTTATTATTGTGTCTTTGTTAGCGGCTATAGCCGATAGCCACGAATTTTTTGAAGCTATGAAAGGCTATAGCCGGGCTATAGCGGGCTATAGCTATATAGCGGATTCGCTAGATATTGAAAAAAATTGGGCATCATATAGTCATATATATATCAATAATTCACAATAACATAATAACATCTTCACATAGGAGATACACATAATAGTTCACACATAGTTAAATACACAGTTTTGTCCAAATATTACAACATCATTACGTAGTTTAGGACATAGTTATGCCCATAATTACATTACTAGAGTTTGGTGGCTATTTCGCCAAGCAAATGGGCCGGTCGACTGAAATTTTTGGTCCAAAATTTTAGGCCCATTGAGCGAGAAGTTAGCGGCTATGAGGCTAAATTAATGCTAAATAGCCTTAGCCGGGCTATTAGCGGCTATTTCTATTTTAGCCTCTAAAGTCTCTAGCTATAGCCGCAGGCCTCGCGAAAGGCTATAGCCGGGCTATAACCGGCTATAGCCGGCTATTTTAAACAGAGGTACAAACCCTAAAAATCACACGGATGGATTAGCAAGAAACTTTCTTTCAAAACATGCGTTACTTCTAGTCTTTCAGATCGTCCAACCACACAGCTGTGCCACAACTAAGCACAAGCATGAAGCATCCTTTGGGATCACGGGAAGGAATCTACCAAAGCTCCAGCCAAATCATCTGCATTCTCGGGAGGCCTGACCAGTCTTAGATGACCACTTGCCAAAGAGCACTGAAACAAAATGATCCACTATCTCCTTACCACTGAAGTGACATTGATCATTCCTAATCAAATTCTCTTTTGAAGGATGTTATTTCTGAGCATCAAACACACAAAATTTCTGAATTATAAGATAATTTTGATTTTCCAAAGTCTATATGGCAAAGCACTATTAGATCTCAAGTGCAAGTACAAGCCTTTGACAGTAAAACCTCAGGAACCAATCTTCCATTCCACTCTATCTTGTTCATCTTGCAAATGAATTGCATCTACTACCAAGTTTTTCACAGTTGCCCACTGATCTCAAATGCAAGTACTGGCTCTCGGTCTCAGCCTCTTAATAAGAACAACATTGTAACAGAACACAACATAGCAAATTACAATATCAAGTTGACATCCCATACACCTGCATCAGTGAAACGCTTTCTCTACCTCCACCCTACTCAGCTACGAACCAAATCGGGACAGAGTATCAACCACACACCTCAGGTCACCTACACCTCGCGGATGGCTGCGCTTCAATCGTCAAAGATGGCAGGAGATCGGCAAGTCCCTGCGCCAAAGCCTGTCAAGTGCGCGATGCGCATTCCCATGCTCTCATGCGCGCAGGCAGGGTCCGATCAGCTAGCAGAGTTCACCACTGGTACTTGGCCTTGACAAGGACATCCTCGTAGAGCTTCGCGGCGTGTTCCCAGCTGAAGTTCTGCGACATGCCGCGCTCCTGGATCCCCCTCCAGCTCTCCCTGTAGTTCCGGTACGTGTTCAGGCAGTGCCCGAGCGCCTCAATCAGCTTCTGCGCCTCGGCGCGGTCGAACGTCCACCCAAGCCCCGAGTCACCGAAGGGGTCGAACGGCGACACCGTGTCCCGCAGGCCGCCGACGGCGTGCACGACGGGGATGGTGCCGTAGGCCATGGCGTACAGCTGGTTCAGCCCGCACGGCTCGAACCTGGAGGGCATGACGAGCACATCCGCGCCTGCTGTGATCCGGTGCGCCAATGGCACGGAGAACCCGACCCACCCGCGCACCTTGTCATTGTGCTGCCACTCGAAGTGCCGCAGCATGCGCTCCAGGTCATCGCGCCCGGTGCCCAGCATCACCAGCTGCACGTCCTGGCTCACGATCCACGGCATCGCGTCCGCGATGATCTCCACGCCCTTCTGCCCGTCCAGCCGCCCGATGAAGCCGATCAGCGGCACGTCGCCGCGGACCTCTAGGCCCAACTCGCGCTGCAGGGCCTCCTTGCACTGCCGCTTGCCAGCATCCAGAGTCCTCAGGGTGTAGTTGGTGTAGCCGTTCGACTGCAGGTGCATGTCCACTTCGGGGTTCCATTCCTCGTTGTCGATGCCGTTCACGATGCCGTGTATCTTCGAGTCATTCTGCCGTATGATGTCGTGAAGCCCCCAGCCGCCCTCCACCGTCTTCAGCTCCCACAGGTATCCACGGCTGACTGCGACAACCTGGTCTGCCATCTTCACACCGGCGGCGAAGTAGTTGGCGTGTTCACCACCCACTGGGTCGTACAGTTTGAAGTGTTCCAGGTAGTGCTCAGGCAAGTCAGTGTACGGGAATTCAGCTACAGGGCCACGGCCCTACATACAACATCAAGAAACGAAAGTTAGCCCAGAGTTATGAAATGCAATGAAGGAAACCCAAAATTAACGGGAGTAAAGAATTTAGCATGCCACTACTACATAACGTTCATAAGCATCGTGTATGGTTTTGAATTTTAGTTTCAGAAGTACTTCGGCCATAGCTAAATCACTGAATTTTACTTGTTTTAATATCAGTGATTTTCGTGTTCCTTTCAGCCAGAGGACAGCAATGTTTACTTGAATTTGTGAAAAATCTAGCCAAATATTCAAAATTTTGACAATTTTATTTTTTTCGATGAAAGGAACATAGTCCCAGTTTTATTAATGAAACCAGCATCGAATTTTGTCAAAATATGTTTCAGTTGTGTGTATTACTATAATGGCTGAAACATTTTGCAGTGTTCCAGGTAGTGCTCAAGCAAATCGGTGTAGGGGAATTCGGATACAGGGCCACGGCCCTACATACAGCATCAAGAAACAAAAATTAGCCTAGAATAGGAATTATGAAGGAAAGTGAAAACTAATACGTAATTTAGCAGGTCAATGCTACAAAACCTTTGTAAGCCATTGTATATGGTTTTGAATTTTTGTTTTAGAAGTATTTCGGTCATAGATAAATTCACTGAATTTCAATTAATTTTAATTTCAGTGATTTTGGTTTTGTTTCAGCAAAACTAACAAAATTTTCATCTGAATACGATAGAAATCTAACCAAATATTTTGATATTTTTTACAACTTTTTTTTTCGATGAAAGGCGCATAGTCTCAGCTTCACTAATAAAACCAGCTGCATGACAATTTTATGCAGTGATTTTGGTTTTATTTTCAGCCAAAGGACAAAATATTCACATAAATTCGGTAGAAATCCAGCAAAAACATTCAAATTTTTGACAACTTTATGTTTCTCAATGAAAGGAGCATGGTCCCAGTTTCATTAATGAAATCAGCATCATGATAATTTTGTTTTAAATCTGTTTCGATTTGTGTGTACTAGAGGACTATAATGGCTGAAACATTTTGACCCAAGGGTGATTATTCCAGTATCTAGTGAAATGACTCATTTCTCTGAAATTTCGTTGCAACTTCATTGAAAATGAGAACCATATGTAATTACAGTTTCTCGAACAATGTAGTAGTAGAGAAAAATCAAGAGGAGGAAAAAAGAACCTGGTGAGCGATGTTATGTATCACCAGAACCGAGCGAGCATACTGCATCAAGCCATGGTCTCTGTAATATGCTTTCAGATAGACGGGCAGGAGTGCCGTGTGCCAATCATTTGCAATGAACACCAGATTCCCATCACCATAAGGGGCACCGCCGCATGGAACATGCCAAGGAACCTGTAATTTATGGTTGCATATATAGGGAATATTTGGTCATTCACTCGTAAGTTTATCCAATGTATGATATGCCAAATGCGAAAATTATACATTGGGTAAACTTAGGAGTAAATGACCAGGTATTTCCGTCTATGGTAGGTGGAAATGCTATTTCCAGTATCATAGAAGAGTGAATAGTAACATATTTAACAGAACATTATCAATGTGAAAAAGGACCTTCTAAAGAAGCATGTAGTAGAGTAACCAGGATTATCAACATTTTTAATCAACATTGTTAAAGGATTAGCTCAAAAGTTAAAGCACAAACTCTGACCAAATGTGCATTTAGCGTGTCCAGATTTTATTAGTATGCAATTTACAAGATATTATGAATCTGTGTGAAATACCATGCACGTGAATGTATAGTAATATTTGGTTGTCAATGTAATTGGATATATAAATACCTCAACAGCAACCTTGCAGAACAAAATCATGCGCTTCATAATTTCCTGAAAGAATATAGGCAAGGGATATGTCTGTCAGTAAGCCATACCCTGTTCTTAGTTTATCATTGCAATCAAAACTAAACATGTAGAAGAATCACCTGTCTGCTGCCCCCATAAATGTCATGCTGACGGTGTCGGAAGAGAGGAGCGTCAATAAACACAAAATCGACTCCATCGATATATGCATGGAAATAATTCACTTCCAAATCCTGCAGAGCAAGACAAAAATCACTTAAAATAGAATTAGTATGACATTATCAAGCATTCAAATCTTAGCTCCCTTCTGATTTTTTATGCGTACCTGTCCAGCAGCCTTATAGTATTTTCGGATTCCAAGATCGTAGGCTTCTTCATAGTCCCCATACCTTGGCACGACAACCTAACATAGAAAGGACCATTTGTCAATTATCATCAAGTAACAAAAGTTAGGTCATCGAAGTCTATAACCAAGAGCCCCTGATCCTAGATTTTGAATAATATGTGGTATGTGTGATTTTTATCATAATTTCTCTATTAATTTCTAGAGAACAATTGGTTGACTACCCTTCTTTGAGTCAAAAGAGACGAACAAAGATCCCGTAGAAGCTAAACATCTGCTAATACAGTGGACAAAAGCGACATGCAAAACTGATTGCGCACGATCACCACAGAGTGGCAAACATCTCATATAACATCTTGGCTTTGGTAATTCTCTATTCGGAGCCAGATTCATGACATGCAAATATTTCCAATACTATGGCAGATAGGAAATGTTCATCTTTTAACCGTTAATATGGCAAAAATGAAATGTCTCTCTTTCAATCATAAGCATTTCACATTATGAGATGATGTTTCTTTGCATCATATAAGCTCTTATTATACCGATATAAACGACATGTATGATTCAAGACAGCACCTTAATTTTGAGAGAAGAAATGTCCATATCAATAACAAAAATAAATCCTACATCAGTCAGAAAACGAATGAAAATGATCCCTCATGCCGGTCCAAATACAGTTATAGTGGTAAGAATTAACTTAATCCGAATGAGATTAGCACTTGAGAATTTGACATGATACAAACTCTCAAATACTATGTAGGGTTAAGAAATGGAATTGCTAACTAGTGCTACAGTATTTCTTCGCCATAAGAGTACCTGCATTTCTATCTATTAGATTTAGTATAAGGCAAGAGGAGAATGGTGGAGGCTCATATAACTGTGGCTTTATTTATAAAGCGGTGCGAAAGCCTATTTCGAGGAGGTTCATATAACTCAAATTGGATTAGTCTGTAGCGGAAAGCACTTTAATTTCTGTTGCACCTAATAATATTAAGTAGGGCTCTGTTCAGTGAGACCATCACGTTTATACACACAAAAAATCCTCTATCTTGCATTTCACCCAAATATTTGTATGGGAACATATGGACTCGTCATAAAGCCGTGTTTTACCATAACACGATGTCCTCTCCTTGCCAAAGCCTTTGGCAAAGCACCAGCAACATCTCCAAGACCACCTATGCAACACAATGGATATTTTTATGAGTAAATAATAATTCAAGAAAGCTTGTATGAACAAAGTGGAGAGACTGAAGAGTTATAACGCAGATGCCTGTTTTGCACCAGGGAGAACATTCAGCAGAAACGAGGATCACGTTCATGACATTCTCCCCGGCCAAAGGCCCGGAATCGTGATTCTGGTGGTTCTCAAAGGAGCCTGCAGCGTCCGCGGCAGCCCGGCCATCATCCTTGGCCTCCACCGGCTCCTCGAACCCAATGTATTTCTTGAAGTCCCACAGCTCCTGTACGGCGGGTGCAGCGGGTGAGAGGGTCTTTGGCTTGGAAGCCTTTTCCACGATGTCCGCGATCATCTTCTCTGCGGATGCCACATCGCCGACGGTGCTGGGACTTGGAGGAGCAGACACTAGATTTGGCCGGGACGAGGGCGGCGTCTTCTCGGCTGGGAGGATCGGCGCCTTGTTCCTGGCGGGGAGGATCGGCACGGAACCCGGAAGCACGACCTTCGCTGCGCTCGGCAGCGGCGCGGCGACGGTAGATTTGTTCTCGCCGTTCACCGGCACGGCGTTCTGGGTTGGGAGACGTGGCGCCTCCTGCCTCGGTGCTGGCGGGGACAGCCCGCGGACAGGCACGTTTTCACCGTTGGGCAGCACGGCGTTCTGAGTAGTCGGCGCGGGTGGGGAGTCGGCGCCACCTTTGGCGGCGTCGCCGGCGCCGTAGCGATCGACCGTGAGGACGGCCGGATCCCTCCGTTTGGCGACCTGCACGGCACACGCACGCGCGCGCGGTTGTGATTTGTAAAAGTTAACAATAGCGTAAGCTGCGGAAAGGCGAGGATCTCGAGGTGTGCGACTCGTTCGTAAATCGTAACTAACCTTGCCCGCGGCGCCGGCGCGTCTCGCGCGGGGCGCCCCCGCGGCGTCGTCGCCCCTGGCGCCCTTCTTCCCGGCCTCGGCGCGCACCGCCACCGCTCCATCCCGCGTCGACGGCGGCCAGTGCAGCGCCAGCCACCGGTTGGCGTGGAGCGGCGGCGGGGCGCCCACCCTCGCCCGCCTGCGTCTGCCCGGGGACGCGGACGCGAGCGCGAGGAAGGAGGCCGGGGACGAGACCGCCGACGACATGGCGGCCCGGGCCTGGATCGGGGTACGATGCGCGCGGGTGGTATGTTGGTCCGCCCCAGAGCGCAGCAGACGGGGACGCGGTGGCAGTGGAGTAAAATGCAGCAGCGGAGTGGAGTGGAGTGGAGTGGTTTGTGTGTGGGTAAAGTACGGGGCTGGGCCGATGAAATGAGCACGAGGGGTGGTGGCGGGGACGACGACGACGGCGGCGGCGGCACGAGGGAGAGAGGCGTGGCACACGAACGGACGGACGGACGGCCTTGGCGTGCTGGGTTGGCCTTGCCGCGACCCGCGCGGAGCACCAAGGAAAGGAAACAGCCGGCTGCGCACGGGTTGGGGTTGGCTGGCCAGCCGTTTGCCCGTCCGGTCTCCAGCTACGGCAACACACCCAGAGCCCCAGACGCAGGTTGCGTGCTCGCTGACGCCTTGGCCCTACCCTACGCGGGCCCACCTGTCGGTGTCGTTGTTACTCCGTTGGTTCTGGAAAAAGCACCTGCGGTAAAACGGAAACGGCGAGCTCCGAGTCCGAGGGCAGGGGCGTCCGTGGGACCAGCTGTCAGAGGAGCGGCGTGGCAGCAGCGAAGGAACTGATGATGACTGTACATTTGTACTTGTACTGGACCTACCTACCTGGCTGTTGGTTTGTTTGTTTCTTTGTGCATCCATCTGCGATCTCCACCGCGAACGCATTCCGCCACATGCATGCGTGTTGCACCCAGCGAGTAGCTTTGCAGGCTTGTACCCTTGCTGGGGAGTGGGGACACGCTCTGCTTCTTCCTTCTTTGGGTTTGTTGTGGAGATGTGGTTGCAATGCCACGCAACACACAACGGAACGAGCAAAACAAAACATGCTGAGGCCTTATTTAGTGGGTCACCCTATTTTATAAGCACTTATATTCGTTTACGTCGGTTCACAGATATAACAGCGGCCCATGTTTGTTTGCCGGCCGCAGAGGCTCCAACAACATCCTGCAATGGTGGAGTCAGATGTCCGCGTTGCAGTATAAAATAGTGGGTAATGGAAGCCACTGCTGCTAACTGGACATTAATGGCGGTACCATTGTTCCCCCAGCCGTCATTTTCCATTGTGCGCCCCATTAATTACCCCCTCGCGCCGTTTCCCGCCGTGTTCTCTCGCCCCGCCGCACATTTTTCTGCGCAAGCCACCATAGCTCCCCACCCCACCACCCCCACACACATGCACACTATTTGAGCCCAAATTAGCGAGACCACGCTGGAAAGGTATCCTCCTAGCCCCACGATGAGCACTGAGGAGGATTGTTGCCACACCGCCGTCTGCATGGACGACATGCACACGCTGACCACCTCGCGGAGTAGCGTGTCCTCCTTGGGTCCTTCTAAAGAGCGCGAAAACGATCCATTGAAGCCTTGGACGACTCAACATAGTCGAGTTGTCCCTCTAGACGGCGACCTTGGAGGAGCGCACCACCAGTTCATGGCGCCAAAGCGCCACACCTAGCCGGAGCTGGACTCCAACCAAGTGATTGAAGATATCACCGCCAAAGCGCCACACCTAGCCGGAGCTGGACTCCAACCAAGTGATTGAAGATATCACCGAGCAGGTGGCGACAGATGCCACATGCCAGCATGCCTCCCTCCATGCCTGGCTGGAGGCGGAAGAGGCGGCCCCTAGGCATGCTACCTTCATTGTCATGCATGTGGCATCAGAGCGGCTCCGAGAGGATGCAATAGCAAGGGGCCATGGCTGCCAAAATTGGGGCATTCGCCGATGCGGAAGCGACAGCGATCACAGCCGCTCACGAGGGTGGCGTAGCAACGGCACGCCGTGACTTACACCCAGGCCATGCAGAGGTTGGCCGCCGGCAAGAGGATGCGCCAGGCCAACGAAGCCATGCACACGTGGTAGTCAAGGGGCGATAAGGGCTAAGAAAGCTCCGGGGACGAGGCCGGAGGCGTGGTGGCTAGAGAGCGCTAAGGGATCGAGGTGTAGGCCAGCTACGCCGATGCTGGATAGGCCAAAATGTATTTATTTTAATTTAGTTATGTTCAAATATAATGGAAGCATGTAGCCACCCAAAATATTAATGCAATGGCATTTATTTCACTGACTTGCGGGCCATGGGAGGATGCATGGCCCATCCAAGCCATCGCAAACCCACCCTAATTTTCGGCCAGGAATGCACCTAGAAGGACATGTCCGCGGGATGCGGTCTGCAATCCGTTTGTGGGGCACCGTTGGACCTTGCTTCCGTCGATTCGAGGTGATCGGACTTCTAGTTTGTGTCCCGTGTACTAGGAAGAAGGATGCCGACCTTGATACACTAATAGACAATATATTTCCCAGTCTTGGTGCTAACATGTCTGACCCAAACTACATCACCTCCAGAGCAATACTGTCGACCCGAAATGATTGCGTGGATAGGATTAATTTGAAGATGATCAATCAATTCCAGGGAAAAGAGATGGTGTACCGTAGCTTTGATTGTGCGGTGGACGACCCTCATAACTACTACCCACCTGATTTTCTTAACACATTGACCCCTAATGGACTGCCCCCACATTTGTTGAAGCTCAAAATCAGTTGCCCTGTCATATTGCTCAGAAACATTGTCGTGGATGTGACCACGGCAGATGCTACAGGGGTAGCACTTCATTGATGCGAGGGTAAGGGAACATCGCCATCTACGGGTCGAGGTGCAAGAGACGCAAGGGTTTTACCCAGGTTCAGCCCCTCCGGAGAGTAAAAGGCCTACGTCCTGCTAGATCTTTATTGCTCAGTGGAGAATTACAATGGGGGGGCTCAGTCGGCGAGAAGCCAAGAGCTTACAATGAGGAGATTGGATCTCAGATCATGTCCCTTCTAGGGTTTATCCCGGGGGTTTATATTTCCACCCCCGGCCTAGGGTTACAAAGGGATAACACCGAATCGTATCAGTTACTACAAATCCGGGATACCGCACCCTTCTTCAAGTAATCTCTATCTTGAACCGAGCAGATCTTCTCCTTAGGACTTCGGCCCAGTCGCCTTCGGGCCCAATCGGTTGGGCGACTGGTGGTCCTCCCTGGGCCTTCATCCTCATGGCGAGTGGGACTGGCGACCCACCCCCTATGGGCATACCCCCATCAGTAGTCCCCGAGCGCGGTGGTGACGAAGTGTAGATCCGGCACGGGTCGCGGAGAGGCACGAAGGCGGATTGAGGTGAATCGCCGCCGGGCTCCCGAAGTAAACTCCAGCGGATCGCTAGTCTTCACTCGCCTGAACTTGATGAGCCATTCGACGCAGGACAGTCGGCGTTGTGCCAGTCGTCGTATGGCAGTCGGCGCATGCCAGTCGCCGCAGGTCAGTCGGCGTAAGTCTCGTGCGTGGACACGTGGAAGAGGCAACGGCTAGATTTCACGTTGACCGAGGTGCAGGCCGTTTGCATGGAGTTGACCGTTGGGCCTGATGTGACCGTTAACAGCTAGTCTTAACGCCCGTTCCGCTGATCCCGCCGCCGATCCTGACCGTTAATCACGGGGCGGCGATCTCGCGGCGAATCAACGGGTGGATTTGGTGCTTATCTGGGGCGAGTGCAACGATATAAAAGGCCGAACCCGGGGGTTAGGGCTTATCACTCCGCCACATTCTTCCTTCATTCTCTTCTCTTTTCGCCAAGAGCTCCCGAGCGCAACCATGGCGGCGAGAGCCTGGGGCAAGTCCAAGGTCACGCGCGAGTCCCTCCTTCCGTACGTCGCCTCCGGGGTCATCCCCGAGTTCAAACAGGAGCGCTGGCGAGTTCCGCCGGCGAACGAGGTAGAGCCGCTCCCGAGGCCGGGCGAATTCGTGATTTTCCTCAGCTTCCTGGATCGCGGATTCGCGCTCCCGTCCTCCGACTTCATCCGCACAGTGTACAGCAGATCTCCCTGTTCGTAGCACTGTGCGAGTGCTACCTGGGTTGCCCGCCATACTTCCCACTGTGGGTATCAATCTTCCACGGGCGGGCGACTCGGGCTAACAAGAGCAGCGAGGCGCTTATCCCGAACGGCGGAATCACCTTCCAGGTGAAGTCCGGGGAGAGCTTCATCGACATGGCGCTCCCCAAGAAGGCGCAATCGCAGTGGCGCCGCTTCTGGTTCTACGCCAAGGAGTACACTCCCCCCGGCGAGGTTTGCATTCCCCAGTTCAACCCCGAGCCCAGCGTCCCGCGACGTCTCAATGTCCGGTCGGCTGCCGCGCGAGCAAGAGGAAGTGGTGAAGGAGATGCGCCGGGCGATCCGGGCGCTAAAGGACAATGGCCCGACGGCGGCCAACATGTACAACTCGCTGGCTTGGCCGCCGGCTGATCCCCCTGCGGTGCCGAGCTCATCCCATGTGGGAGTACCGGGGCAAAACGACTGCACCCGGTCGACGGCGACCGAGTGGGACGAGGGCGAGTATCGGAAGGCACTCGCCAAGATCACCACGGCCACCTTTTCCTCCTTCGAGGACGGCCTGCAGCCCTACTCCGAAGATACCCCGGCGCCTCAGGTAACGCCTCGTGCAGTGACTCCAAACGCCTTGGCAATGTCTCTCTTTTCTGACTTGTTTCCTTGATTCGAACGTAGCGGTGGCGGAAAATTGCTGACCATCTCCCCCCCCTCGCCGGGAAGGAGCCTCCGGAAATGACCGAAGGCGAAGAAGAAGAGGTCGACGACGAGGAGGAGCGCACCGAGTCGGACTCCGAGGCGCGGGACTTCATCCGACTCCCGCGCGGGTCGAAGAGGGGCACCGGATCCTCGTCTCAGGGCGCAGTTGATGAGGAGGCGACCTCTCACCCGGAGGGAGAGGCGGAGCCCTCCAAGGAAGGGGCCGAGTTGCCGTCGAAGCGACTGCGCCCGACTATCCTGGAAGGTTCCTGATGTCTACGGGAGCTTCTATTCTTGTAGACAGTGTTGGGCCTCCAAGAGCAGAGGTTTGTAGAACAGCAGCAAGTTTCCCTTAAGTGGATCACCCAAGGTTTATCGATCTCAGGGAGGAAGAGGTCAAAGATATCCCTCTCATGCAACCCTGCAACCACAAAGCAAGAAGTCTCTTGTGTCCCCAACACACCTAATAGGTGCACTAGTTCGGCGAAGAGATAGTGAAATACGGGTGGTATGAATAAGTAGTGGCAACGGCACCGGAAAAGTGCTTTGCCCGGAACGAGTAAACAAGCGGTAGTAACGCAGCGAGTAGTAACGCGAGTAAAACGAGTAAACAAGCAGCGATAGCGATATTTAGGAACAAGGCCTAGGGATTACACTTTCACTAGTGGACACTCTCAACATTGATCACATAACAGAATAGATAAATGCATACTCTACACTTTTGTTGGATGATGAACACATTGCGTAGGATTACACGAACCCTCAATGCCGGAGTTAACAAGCTCCACAATAATGCTCATATTTTAGTAACCTTTAGTGTAAGATAGATCAAAAGACTAAACCAAGTACTAGCATAGCATGCACACTCGTCACCTTCATGCATATGTAGGAGGAATAGATCACATCAATATTATCATAGCAATAGTTAACTTCGCAATTTACAAGAGATCATGATCATAGCATAAACCAAGTACTAACACGGTGCACACATTGTCACCTTTGCACACGTGCGGGAGGAATAAAACTACTTTAATAACATTGCTAGAGTAGCACATAGATAAATTGTGATACAAACACATTGCAATCATAAAGAGATATAAATAAGCACCTCACTATGCCATTCAACAGAGTGAATAAGTATTACGTGAAATATAGCCTAAGAGACCCACACGGTGCACACACTCGTCACCTTTACACACGTGGGACAAGGATTCTCCGGAGATCACATAAGTAAAACTCACTTGACTAGCATAATGACATCTAGATTACAAGCATCATCATATGAATCTCAATCATGTAAGGCAGCTCATGAGATTATTGTATTGAAGCACATAGGAGAGAGATGAACCACATAGCTACCGGTACAGCCCCGAGCCTCGATGGAGAACTACTCCCTCCTCATGGGAGCAAGCAGCGGTGATGAAGATGGCGGTGGAGATGGCAGCGGTGTCGATGGAGAAGCCTTCCGGGGCACTTCCCCGCTCCGGCGAGGTGCCGGAACGTAGACTCTGTCCCCCGGATCTTGGCTTCGCGATGGCGGCGGCTCCGGAAGGTTTTCCGTATCGTGGTTTTTCGCGACGGAGGCTTTATATAGGCGAAGAGGCGGCGCGAGAGGGTCGAAGGGGTGGCCACACCATATGGCGGCGCGGCCGGGGCCTGGGCCGCGCCGGCCTATGGTCCGGGGGCCCGGTGCCCCCCTCCGGTCCTTCCCGGGTGTTACGGATGCTTCCGGTGAAAATAGGAACCCGGGTCTTCGTTTCGTCCAATTCCGAGAATATTTCGTTACTAGGATTTCGAAACCAAAAACAGCGAGAAAACGAACCGGCACTTCGGCATCTTGTTAATAGGTTAGTTCCAGAAAATGCACGAATATGACATAAAGTGTGCATAAAACATGTAGGTATCATCAATAATATGGCATAGAACATAAGAAATTATCGATACGTCGGAGACGTATCAAGCATCCCCAAGCTTAGTTACGCTCGTCCCGAGCGAGGTAAAACGATAACAAAGATAATTTCTGAAGTGATATGCCATCATAACCTTGATCATACTATTTGTAAACATATGTAATGAATGCAGCGATCAAAACAATGGTAATGACATGAGTAAACAAGTGAATCATAAAGCAAAGACTTTTCATGAATAGTACTTCAAGACAAGCATCAATAAGTCTTGCATAAGAGTTAACTCATAAAGCAATAAATCAAAGTAAAGGTATTGAAGCAACACAAAGGAAGATTAAGTTTCAGCGGTTGCTTTCAACTTGTAACATGTATATCTCATGGATAATTGTCAACATAGAGTAATATAACAAGTACAATATGCAAATATGTAGGAATCAATGCACAGTTCACACAAGTGTTTGCTTCTTGAGGTGGAGAGAGATAGGTGAACTGACTCAACATAAAAGTAAAAGAAAGGTCCTTCAAAGAGGAAAGCATCGATTGCTATATTTGTGCTAGAGCTTTTATTTTGAAAACATATAGAGAGCATAAAAGTAAAAATTTGAGAGGTGTTTGTTGTTGTCAACGAATGGTAGTGGGCACTCTAACTACCTCATCAACCAGACTTTCAAGAGCGGCTCCCATGAAGGACGTTATCTCTACCAGCAAGGTAGATCATCCCTCTTCTCTTTTGTTTACACATGTACTTTAGTTTCATTATTTATGGATGACACTCCTCCCAACCTTTTGCTTACACAAGCCATGGCTAACCGAATCCTCGGGTGCCTTCCAACAATCACATACCATGAAGGAGTGTCTATTTGCAAAATTAAGTTGCTTACCGATGAATCGGAGCAAAACATGTGAAGAGAATTATTAATGCAAGTTAATTAATCGAGGTCGGGAACCCCATTGCCAGCTCTTTTTGCAAAATTATTGGATAAGCGGATGTGCCACTAGTCCATTGTGAAAGTCCGTCGAAGTAAATGACAAGATCGAAAGATAAAACACCACATACTTCCTCATGAGCTATAAAACGTTGACACAAATCGGAGGTGATAAATTTTGAATTATTTAAAGGTAGCACTCAAGCAATTTACTTTGGAATGGCGGAGAAATACCATGTAGTAGGTAGGTATGGTGGACACAAATGGCATAGTAGTTGGCTCAAGGATTTTGGATGCATGAGAAGTATTCCCTCTCGATACAAGGCTTAGGCTAGCAAGGTTATTTGAAACAAACACAAGGATGAACCGGTGCAGCAAAACTCACATAAAAGACATATTGTAAACATTATAAGACTCTACACCGTCTTCCTTGTTGTTCAAAACTCAATACTAGATATTATCTAGACTCTAGAGAAACCAAATATGCAAACCAAATTAGCAAGCTCTAAGTGTTTCTTCATTAATGGGTGCAAAGTATATGATGCAAGAGCTTAAACATGAGCACAACAATTGCCAAGTATCACATTATCCAAGACATTATAGCAATTTACTACATGTATCATTTTCCAATTCCAACCATATAACAAATTAACGAAGAAGAAACTTCGCCATGAAAATTAAAAGCTAATTAAGAACACATGTGTTCATATGAACCAGCGGAGCGTGTCTCTCTCCCACACAAGCATTTATTCAAACAAAAACAAAAACAAAAGCACACAGACGCTCCAAGTAAAGTACATAAGATGTGGCCGAATAAAAATATAGTTTCAAGAGAAGGAACCTAATAATTTGTCGATGAAGAAGGGGATGCCTTGGGCATCCCCAAGCTTAGACGCTTGAGTCTTCTTAGAATATGCAGGGGTGAACCACCGGGGCATCCCCAAGCTTAGAGTTTTCACTCTCCTTGATCATAGTATATCATCCTACTCTCTTGACCCTTGAAAACTTCCTCCACACCAAACTCGAAACAAACTCATTAGAGGGTTAGTGCATAATCAAAAACTCACATGTTCGAGAGGTGACACAATCATTCTTAACACTTCGGACATTGCTCAAAGCTACTTGGAAGGTAATGGAACAAAGAAATCCACCCAACACAACGAAAGAAGCAATGCGAAATAAAAGGCAGAATCTGTCAAAACAGAACAGTCCGTAAAGACGAATTTTAAAAGGGCACCAGACTTGCTCAAATGAAAATGCCAAAATTGAATGAAAGTTGCGTACATATCCGAGGATCACTCACATAAATTGGCATAATTTTCTGAGTTACCTACAGAGAATTAGACCCGGATTCGTGACAGACAAAGAAATGCGGAACTGCGCAGATAATCCAAATCTAGTATTTACTTTACTATCAAAGACTTTACTTGGCACAACAAAACATAAAACTAAGATAAGGAGAGGTTGCTACAGTAGTAAACAACTTCCAAGACACAAATATAAAACAAAGTACTGTAGAAAAATAAACACATGGGTTATCTCCCAAGAAGTTCTTTTCTTTATAGCCATTAAGATGGGCTCAGCAGTTTTAATGATGCACTCGCAAGAGATAGTATTTGAAGCAAAAGAGAGCATCAAGAGGCAAATTCAAAACACATTTAAGTCTAACATGCTTCCTATGAAGAGGCATCTTGTACACAAATGAATTCACGAAGAACAAAGTGACAAGCATAGGAAGATAAAACAAGTGTAGCTTCAAAAATTTCAGCACATAGAGAGGCATTTTAGTAACATGAAAATTTCTACAACCATATTTTCCTCTCTCATAATAACTTTCAGTAGCAACATGAGCAAACTCAACAATATAACTATCACATAAAGCATTCTTATCATGAGTCTCATGCATAAAATTATTACTCTCCACATAGGCATAATCAATTTTATTAGTTGTAGTGGGAGCAAATTCAACAAAGTAGCCATCATTATTATTCTCATCATCAAATATAGGAGGCATAATATAATCATAACAAGCTTTATCCTCCATAGTAGGTTGTACCAAAAGATCACTATTATAATCATCATAAATAGGAGGCAAAGTATCATCAAAGAAAATTTTCTCCTCAATGCTTGGGGGACTAAAAAGATCATGAAAACCAGCTTCCCCAAGCTTAGAACTTTCTATATTATTATCAACAATGGTGTTCAAAGCGTTCATACTAATATTACTACCGACGATGCAAATAAGATTTCATAGGTTTTTTAATTTTCGCATCAAACAATCCATGTTTTAAATCGGGAAATAGAATAAGAAGCTCATTGTTGTCCATTATGCCAAACTAGTGTAAACAAGAAACAAAAAGATGCAATTGCATGATCTAAAGGAAATAGCTTCGAGCACAAACACAATGGCGCCGTAAAAGTATCGTTACACGGAACCGGAGTATGAGTGCCTTTTTACCTTTCCTCCCGACAACGGCGCCGGAAAAGTGCTTGATGTCTACGGGAGCTTCTATTCTTGTAGACGGTGTTGGGCCTCCAAGAGCGAGAGGTTTGTAGAACAGACAACAAGTTTCCCTTAAGTGGATCACCCAAGGTTTATCGATCTCGGGGAGGAAGAGGTCAAAGATATCCCTCTCATGCAACCCCGCAACCACAAAGCAAGAAGTCTCTTGTGTCCCCAACACACCTAATAGGTGCACTAGTTCGGCGAAGAGATAGTGAAATACAGGTGGTATGAATAAGTAGTGGCAACGGCACCCGAAAAGTGCTTTGCCCGCAACGATAAACAAGCAGTAGTAACGCAGCGAAGTAGTAACGCAAGTAAAACAAGTAAACAAGCAGCGATAGCGATATTTAGGAACAAGGCCTAGGGATTACACTTTCACTAGTGGACACTCTCAACATTGATCACATAACAGAACAGATAAATGCATACTCTACACTTTTGTTGGATGATGAACACATTGCGTAGGATTAAACGAACCCTCAATGCCGGAGTTAACAAGCTCCACAATAATGCTCATATTTTAGTAACCTTTAGTGTAAGATAGATCAAAAGACTAAACCAAGTACTAGCATAGCATGCACACTCGTCACCTTCATGCATATGTAGGAGGAATAGATCACATCAATATTATCATAGCAATAGTTAACTTCGCAATCTACAAGAGATCATGATCATAGCATAAACCAAGTACTAACACGGTGCACACACTTGTCACCTTTGCACACGTGCGGGAGGAATAAAACTACTTTAATAACATTGCTAGAGTAGCACATAGATAAATTGTGATACAAACACATTGCAATCATAAAGAGATATAAATAAGCACCTCACTATGCCATTCAACAGGTGAATAAGTATTACGTGAAATATAGCCTAAGAGACCCATACGGTGCACACACTCGTCACCTTTACACACGTGGGACAAGGAGTCTCCGGAGATCACATAAGTAAAACTCACTTGACTAGCATAATGACATCTAGATTACAAGCATCATCATATGAATCTCAATCATGTAAGGCAGCTCATGAGATTATTGTATTGAAGCACATAGGAGAGAGATGAACCACATAGCTACCGGTACAGCCCCGAGCCTCGATGGAGAACTACTCCCTCCTCATGGGAGCAGCAGCGGTGATGAAGATGGCGGTGGAGATGGCAGCGGTGTCGATGGAGAAGCCTTCCGGGGGCACTTCCCCGCTCCGGCAGGGTGCCGGAACAGAGACTCCTGTCCCCCAGATCTTGGCTTCGCGATGGCGGCGGCTCTGGAAGGTTTTCCGTATCGTGGTTTTTCGCGACGGAGGCTTTATATAGGCGAAGAGGCGGCGCAGGAGGGTCGAAGGGGTGGCCACACCATATGGCGGCGCGGCCAGGGCCTGGGCCGCGCCGGCCTATGGTCTGGGGGCCCAGTGCCCCCCTCCGGTCCTTCCGGGTGTTCCGGATGCTTCCGGTGAAAATAGGAACCCGGGTCTTCGTTTCGTCCAATTCCGAGAATATTTTGTTACTAGGATTTCCGAAACCAAAAACAGCGAAAACAGGAACCGGCACTTCGGCATCTTGTTAATAGGTTAGTTCCAGAAAATGCACGAATATGACATAAAGTGTGCATAAAACATGTAGGTATCATCAATAATATGGCATAGAACATAAGAAATTATCGATACGTCGGAGACGTATCAGTTCCATGAAGCTCCAGCGCCCCCTGAAGGACGCAATCGACGCGGGAGCTCGGGCCGGTCCGGGCGTAAAGGCAATCCCCACGGTGAAGTAAGTGCTCCCCGTCAAACCTTTTCTCTTTATGGCGGGATTGGACGTCGAGTCACCTTGCTCCCCTGCGGGTCCAAGAAGAAGATCTTGGCAAGACCGGCCACAACCGGGGCGGGGGCCACGAGGGCGGCCGAGGCGAAGAAGAAGGCCGCGGAGAAGAAAGCGGCGCCTTCCGACCTCGGGGGCGCGGGGTCGGCTCCGGAGGAGCCTGTCACCGCGAGCCAGGCTGAGAGGACGGGCGCCAGCCACGCCGAGCCCACCGCCGAAGTCTTCCCCCTGCCCAGCATGGTTCGCGGGGGCACGGCGAGTGCAACGATGGGACCGGGCGCCGTTCCACCCGTGGTGGAGGAGGAGTTGGCGGGCGTCCGGTCGACCGAGGGCCAGAAGGCGCCTGAAGCCGAAGAAAACATCGTCGAGGAGGGCGGCCTCTCGGAGCCGCTGAAGGAGCGCCGGTCCAAGGCTGCTAGGGACCGAGCCCCACCTAGCGACGCCTATACGCGGACAGGCGAGGTGCCGTCGACTGAAGCGGTGATGCAGGCGGGGGAGGTGGCCGAGTCGCGCCATCCACCGCCCTCTACCTTGACTTTCACTGAGCTCCACACGGCGCTTGGTGAAGCACACGTGGTGAGTATTTCTGTACTCGCAGTCCAGTCACCCCCAGTCCCCGAGGGTCGACTTGGCCTGAAAGGGCGAGTCGAGTCTCCTTTGCCTATCTGGACTGCTTTTATCGACCTTGGCATTGTTTTTGACTTTGTGCAGGCGGAGGTTAAGCGATTGACCGCGCTCGTGGAGGAGGCGGCGCAAAAGAACCGGAGGCTTATTGCTCTGGGCAGTAAGTCATGCCCGCTCGCCTTCCTCACTCAGTCGCGCTGGCCTTGATTGTACTTCGTTCTCACCGCCCTCTTTTTTTGTAGCGGAGGCGCGAGCGAAGGCTCTTGCCGAGGCGCGGGAAGGGTTTGTCAAGGAATCCTTCTACCGCGAGCCGAGTTCCGGGCGCAGACGAGCCGAAGAGGCCCGGAAAAGGGCGAAAGCGGAGGTGGCGGAATTGACGAAGGTCTTGGAGCGTATAGGGCCGGAAGCCGGAAGATGTCATCGCCGAGTACAAGGTGAAGCCGGAGGCCGCAAGCGATGCGCGGGATTCCGCGCGTGGGGCCGCCGCGGCTCGCGGGAAGAGGTTGCGGCCTTGAAGCGAGCAGGCACGCCAAGGAGTTGGCTGCGGAAAAGGAGGCGTCCGAAGGCATCGTCCCGGCGGTGCGAGGCCGAGAAGACCAACTTCGAGGCTTTCGTCCGTGAGATGTCGCGGCAGCTTCTCGGTAAGTTCTTGCCTTCTCCCTTGCTGTTTGATTGCCGAGGCTTCGAGTCCCCGGGCGTGGCGAGTCGGCGTTAGGGGCCAGTCCCCAATCCTGGCGAGTCGACTTCGGGGGCCAGTCCCCGAGCATGGCGAGGCGGCTTCGAGGGTCAGTCCCCGAGTATGGCGAGTCGGCGTTAGGGGCTAGTCCCCAAGCCTGGCGAGTCGACTTCGGGGCCGGCCCCGAGCATGGCGAGGCGGCTTCGGGGGTCAGTCCCCGAGTATGGCGAGTCGGCGTTGGGGGCCAGTCCCCAAGCCTGGTGAGTCGACTTCGGGGGTGAGTCCCCGAGCATGGCGAGTCGATGGCGAGTTCTTATTTCTCTTCCTTGTGTTGTTGGTTGTAGGTACGAGCGACTTCACGGAGACGGCGACTCCGCGGGAATGCCTCGTCGACCGCGACCGCGCGCATCATTGCTCGCGCGGGGAGATATCGGCTGCGCTCCGGTACTCGAGTCCGCGGGAGGTTATTCCGCGGGACACGCCGTCCGTCTTCGTGGCCGTGTCCAACATCCCGGCCGTCGTTGACCGGCTTCGCCGCTCCTCCTCGCCGTGTTGGCATTACCATGGCTCGAGCATGGTCGGCGGCGCACTACTCCGAGGGGTTCGAC
>NC_061508.1:63331955-63410971 GCF_022539505.1 Lolium rigidum
TTATTGGTAGATATTATCCTCCCGCTAAAATTATATCTTTGAGAAGTAGCATAATAAATTTTAAGCAATTAGATACTGAACATGTTGCTCAAGCATGGGAGAGAATGAAAACTTTGGTAAAGAATTGCCCAACCCATGGATGACTACTTGGATGATCATCCAAACCTTCTATGCGGGACTAAATTTTTCTTCGCGGAATTTATTGGATTCAGATGTCTGGAGGTACCTTTATGTCCATCACTTTGGGGTCGGCTACAAAACTTCTTGATGATATGATGATAAATTACTCCGAATGGCACACGGAAAGAGCTCCACAAGGTAAGAAGGTAAATTCAGTTGAAGAAACCTCTTCCTTGAGTGATAAGATTGACGTGATTATGTCTATGCTTGTGAATGGTAGATCTAATGTTGATCCAAATAATGTTCCTTTAGCTTCATTGGTTGCTCAAGAAGAAAATGTTAATGTGAATTTCATTAAAAATAACAATTTCAACAACAATGCTTATAGGAACAACTGCGGTAATAACTATAGGCCATATCCTTACGCTAATGGTAATGGTTATGGTAATTCTTATGGGAATTCTTACAACAATAATAGGAGTGTACCCTCTGGTCTTGAAGCTATGCTTAAAGAATTTATTAGTACACAAAGCTGCTTTTAACAAATACGTTGAGGAAAAGCTTGATAAGATTGATATTATTGCTTCTAGAGTTGATAGACTTGCCTCGACGTTAATCTTTTAAAATTGAAAGTTATGCCTAATAATGATATTGATAATAAGATTACTACTACAGCAAATGCCATCCAAGTTAGAATTAATGAGAATATAAGATTAATGGCTGAATTGCGTGCTAGGTGGGATAGAGAAGAAAATGAAAAACTAGCTAAAGAGAATAATGTAGCTAAAGTTTGGACTATTACCACCACTAGTAATGTTAATTCTTCACATGTTGCTGCACCTCCTACTATCAATGGTAAAATAATTGGTGTTGGCAATGTTTCTACTCCTAGTGCAAAGCGTACAAAAGCGCTGAAATTGCTAAAGCTACTGAAGCTGCTTGTGATAAAAGCTGTTGAAATTTTTTCCAACCTTGGGAACAATGATCCCATTGTTGTAGCTCATAATGATTTAGATTTTGATGATTGCCACATCTCTGAAGTTATAAAGTTCTTACAAAAACTTGCTAAAAGTCCTAATGCTAGTGCTATAAATTTAGCCTTTACAAAACATATTACAAATGCTCTCATAAAAGCTAGAGAAGAGAAACTAAAACTTGAAACTTCTATTCCTAGGAAGTTAGAAGATGGTTGGGAGCCCATCATTAAAATGAAATTCAATGACTTTGAATGTAATGCTTTATGTGATCTTGGTGCAAGTATTTCTATTATGCCTAAAAAGATTTATGATATGCTTGACTTGCCACCATTGAAGAATTGTTATTTGGATGTTAATCTTGCCGATAATGTTAAAAAGAAACCTTTGGGGAGGATTGATAATGTGCACATTACGGTTAACAATAACCTTGTCCCCGTTGATTTTGTTGTCTTGGATATCGAATGCAATGCATCTTGTCCTATTGTGTTGGGAAGACCTTTTCTTCGAACCGTTGGTCTTGTTATTGATATGAGGGAAGGTAATATTAAATCTCAATTTCCTCTCAAGAAAGGTATGGAACACTTCCCTAGAAAGAGAATGAAGTTGCCTTTTGATTCTATTATTAGAACAAGTTATGATGTTGATGCTTCTACTCTTGATGTTACTTGATTTGCACTTTGCGCCTAGGCGAAGGCGTTAAGAAAGCGCTTATGGGAGACAACCCATGTTTTTACTAAAGTACTTTATTTTATATTTGAGTCTTGGAAGTTGTTTACTACTGTAGCAACCTCTCCTTATCATGTTTTTGTGCCAAGTAAAGTTTCTACGTTAAAGTTGATGTTATATTTGGGATCGCTGCGCAGAAACAGCATTGCTTGTCTGCATCACGAATCTGGGCACAAGTCTCTGTAGAAAATTCGAAAAAATCTGCCAATTTACGAGCGTGATCCTCGGATATGTACGCAACTTTCATTAGTTTTGAGTTTTTCCATTTGAGCAAGTCTGGTGCCATTTTAAAATTCGTCTTTACGAACTGTTACATTTTTGACAGATTCTGCCTTTTATTTCGCATTGCCTCTTTTGCTATGTTGGATGAATTTCTTTGATCCATTAATGTCCAGTAGCTTTATGCAATGTCCAAAGTGTAAAGAATGATTGTGTCACCTCTGAATATGTGAATTATTAATTGTGCACTAACCCTCTAATGAGTTTGCTTGAAGTTTGGTGTGAAGGAAGTTTTCAAGGGTCAAGAGAGGAGTATGATATACTATGATCAAGAGGAGTGAAAGCTCTAAGCTTGGGGATGCCCCCGTGGTTCATCCCTGCATATTTTAAGAAGACTCAAGCGTCTAAGCTTGGGGATGCCCAAGACATCCCCTTCTTCATCGACAACATCATCAGGTTCCTCCCCTGAAACTATATTTTTATTCGAGTCACATCTTGTGTTCTTTACTTGGAGCGTCGGTTTGTTTTTGTTTTTGTTTTTGTTTGAATAAAATGGATCCTAGCATTCACTTTGTGGGAGAGAGACACGCTCCGCTGTTGCATATGGACAAATATGTCCTTAGGCTTTACTCATAATGTTCAAAGCGAAGTTTCTTCTTCGTTAAATTGTTATATGGTTGGAATTGGAAAATGCTACATGTAGTAATTCTAAAATGTCTTGGATAATGTGATACTTGGCAATTGTTGTGCTCATGTTTAAGCTCTTGCATCATATACTTTGCACCCATTAATGAAGAAATACATAGAGCTTGCTAAAATTTGATTTGCATATTTGGTCTCTCTAAGGTCTAGATAATATCTAGTATTGAGTTTTGAACAACAAGGAAGACGGTGTAGAGTCTTATAATATTTACAATATGTCTTTTATGTGAGTTTTGCTGCACCGGTTCATCCTTGAGTTTGCTTCAAATAACCTTGCTAGCCTAAACCTTGTATCGAGAGGAATACTTCTCATGCATCCAAAATCCTTGAGCCAACTACTATGCCATTTGTGTCCACCATACCTACCTACTACATGGTATTTCTCCGCCATTCCAAAGTAAATTGCTTGAGTGCTACCTTTAAAATTCCATCATTCACCTTTGCAATATATAGCTCATGGGACAAAATAGCCTTAAAAACTATCGTAGTATTGAATATGTACTTATGCACTTTATCTCTTATTAAGTTGCTTGTTGTGCGATAACCATGCTTACGGGAACGCCATCAACTATTCTTTGTTGAATATCATGTGAGTTGCTATGCATGTCCGTCTTGTCTGAAGGATCTACCACCTTAATGGTTGGAGCATGCATATTGTTAGAGAAGAACATTGGACGCTAACTAAAGCCATGAATCATGGTTGAAGTTTCAGTTTTGGACATATATCCTCAATCTCATATGAGAATAATAATTGTTGCTACATGCTTATGCATTTAAGAGGAGTCCATTACCTGTTGTCCATGTTGTCCCGGTATGGATGTCTAAGTTGAGAATAATCAAAAGCGAGAAATCCAAAATGCGAGCTTTCTCCTTAGACCTTTGTACAGGCGGCATGGAGGTACCCCTTTGTGACACTTGGTTGAAACATGTGCATTGTGATGATCCGGTAGTCCAAGCTAAGTAGGACAAGGTGCGGGCACTATTAGTATACTATGCATGAGGCTTGCAACTTGTAAGATATAATTTACATAACTCATATGCTTTATTACTACCGTTGACAAAATTGTTTCATGTTTTCAAAATAAAAGCTCTAGCACAAATATAGCAATCGATGCTTTCCTCTTTGAAGGACCTTTCTTTTACTTTTATTGTTGAGTCAGTTTACCTATCTCTCTCCACCTTAAGAAGCAAACACTTGTGTGAGCTGTGCATTGATTCCTACATACTTGCATATTGCACTTGTTATATTACTTTATGTTGACAATATCCATGAGATATACATGTTATAAGTTGAAAGCAACCGCTGAAACTTAATCTTCCTTTGTGTTGCTTCAACACCTTTACTTTGATTTATTGCTTTATGAGTTAACTCTTATGCAAGACTTATTTATGCTTGTCTTGAAGTACTATTCATGAAAAGTCTTTGCTTTATGATTCACTTGTTTACTCATGTTATTACCATTGTTTTGATCGCTGCATTCATTACATATGTTTACAAATAGTATGATCAAGATTATGATGGCATGTCACTTCAGAAATTATCTTTGTTATCGTTTTACTGCTCGGGACGAGCGAGAACTAAGCTTGGGGATGCTGATACGTCTCCAACGTATCGATAATTTCTTATGTTCCATGCTACATTATTGATGATATCTACATGTTTTATGCACATTATATGTCGTATTTACGCATTTTACGGAACTAACCTATTAACAAGATGCCGAAGAGCCGATTCTTTGTTTCTGCTGTTTTTGGTTTCGAGAAATCCTAGTAACGAAATATTCTCGGAATTGGACGAAATCAACGCCCAGGGTCCTATTTTTGCACGAAGCTTCCAGAAGACCGAAGGAGAGTCGAAGTGGGGCCACGAGGTGGCGACACCACGGGGCGGCGCGGCCCAGGCCCTGGCCGCGCCGACCTATGGTGTGGGCCCCTCGTGCCGCCTCTTGACCTGCCCTTCCGCCTACAAATAGCCTCCGTCGCGAAACCCCCAGTACCGAGAGCCACGATACGGAAAACCTTCCAGAGACGCCGCCGCCGCGGATCCCATCTCGGGGGATTCGGGAGATCGCCTCCGGCACCCTGCCGGAGAGGGGATTCATCTCCCGGAGGACTCTACACCGCCATGGTCGCCTCCGGAGTGATGAGTGAGTAGTTCACCCCTGGACTATGGGTCCATAGCGATAGCTAGATGGTCGTCTTCTCCTCATGTGCTTCATTGTTGGATCTTGTGAGCTGCCTAATATGATCAAGATCATCTATACGTAATACTATATGTTGTGTTTGTCGGGATCCGATGGATAGAGAATACTATGTTATGGTGATTATCAATCTATTGTTTATGTGTTGTTTATGATCTTGCATGCTCTCCGTTATTAGTAGAGGCTCTGGCCAAGTTTTTGCTCTTAACTCCAAGAGGGAGTATTTATGCTCGATAGTGGGTTCATGCCTTCATTGACACCTGGGATAGTGACAGAAAGTTCTAAGGTTGTGATGTGTTGTTGCCACTAGGGATAAAACATTGATTCTATGTCTAAGGATGTAGTTGTCGATTACATTACGCACCATACTTAATGCAATTGTCTGTTGCTTTGCAACTTAATGCTGAATGGGGTTCGGATGATAACCTGAAGGTGGACTTTTTAGGCATAGATGCGGTTGGATGGCGGTCTATGTACTTTGTCGTAATGCCCAATTAAATCTCACTATATTTATCATATCATGTATATGCATTGTTATGCCCTTCTCTATTTGTCAATTGCCCGACTGTAATTTGTTCACCCAACATGCTTTTATCTTATGGGAGAGACACCTCTAGTGAAGCTGTGGACCCCGGTCCTATTCTTTATATCGCATACAATCTACTTGCAATTGTTCTTTCTTGTTTTCTTGCAAACAATCATCTTCCACACAATACGGTTAATCCTTTGTTACGGCAAGCCGGTGAGATTGACAACCTCACTTGTTTCGTTGGGGCAAAGTACTTTGGTTGTGTTGTGCGGGTTCCACGTTGGCGCCGGAATCCCTGGTGTTGCGCCGCACTACATTTCGCCACCATCAACCTTCAACGTGCTTCTTGGCTCCTCCTGGTTCGATTAAACCTTGGTTTCTTTCTGAGGGAAAACTTGCCACTGTGCGCATCATACCTTCCTCTTGGGGTTCCCAACGGACGTGTACATTTACGTGCATCACGGGCCCACACGACGCGGCCCCACACGACGCGGCCCCACACGTGACAGAACGGTCAACTAAACGGGAATCCTGCCGTCTGAGCTGCTTCTGCGGGTTTCAAACAAGGGCTTGGGGAAAACTGAGGAAAAACTAAGGAGCTGGGGAAAACTGAGTACAACTAACGAACTGAGGGCACGAAAATAGAAATCCCTTTTATTTTTACTACTGTATTTTTGAGTCTTGGAAGTTGTTACTACTGTAGCAACCTCTCCTTATCATGTTTTTATGCCAAGTAAAGTCTCTATAGTAAAGTTGATGCTAGATTTGGATTACTGCGCAGAAACAGAATTGTTGTCTGTCACGAATTTGCGTAGATCTCTCTGTAGAAAAATCAAAAAAATCTGCCAATTTACGTGCGTGATCCTCAGATATGTACGCAACTTTCATTAGTTTTGAGTTTTTCCATCTGAGTAAGTTAAGTGCCTCAGAAAAATTCGTCTTTATGGACTGTTCTGTTTTGACAGATTCTGCCTTTTATTTCGCATTGCCTCTTTTGCTTTGTTGAATGGATTTATTTGTTCCATTAACTTTCAGTAGCTTTGTGCAATGTTCAGAAGTGTTAAGAATGATTGTCACCTCTAAATATGTGAATTTTTTATTATGCACTAACCCTCTAATGAGTTTGCTTTGGTGTGGAGGAAGTTTTCAAGGGTCAAGAGAAGAGGATGATACAATATGATCAAGAAGAGTGAAAAGTCTAAGCTTGGGGATGCCCCCGTGGTTCATCCCTGCATATTTTAAGAAGACTCAAGCATCTAAGCTTGGGGATGCCTTGGGCATCCCCTTCTTCATCGACAACTTATCAGGTCACTTCTAGTGAAACTATATTTTTATTCCGTCACATCTTATGTTTTTTACTTGGAGCGTCTGTTTGTTTTTATTTTTGTTTTGGTTTGAATAAAGTTGGATCCCACAATCCTTGTATTGGAGATATTACGCTCCGCTTTTTCATATGGAACACTTGTGTTCTTAGTTATGCTTTAATGTTCATGGCGAAGGCTGAAAATTGCTTCGTTAATTGCTATTTGGTTGGAATCAGAAAATGCTTCATATGGTCTTGAATATCTTGATGCTTGGCAATTGTTTTGAGCTCTCATAGATCATGTTTAAGCTCTTGCATCATGTAGTTTAAATCTATTAGTGGAGAACTACCGTAGAGCTTGTTGAAATTTGGTTTGCATGATTGGTCTCTCTAAGGTCTAGATATTTTACGGTAAAAGTGTTTGAACAACAAGGAAGACAGTGTAGAGTCTTATAATGCTTGCAATATGTTCTTGTGTAAGTTTTACTGTACCTGTTCATACTTGTGTTTGCTTCAAACAACCTTGCTAGCCAAAGCCTTGTACTGAGAGGAAGAAATGCTTCTCGTGCATCCAAACACCTTGAGCCAAAACCCATGCCATTTGTGTCCACCATATCTACCTACTATGTGGTATTTTTCTGCCATTCCAAAGTAAATTACTTGAGCGCTACCTTTAAAATTTCATTCCTTTGTCTTTGCAATATATAGCTCATGGGAAAATAGCTTAAAAACTATTGTGGTGATGAATATGTAGCTATGTGTCTTAGTTCTTATAAGTTGCTTGTTGAGCGGTAACCATGTTTACGGGGACGCCATCAACTTTTTACACCTTTGTTGAATATCATGTGAGTTGCTATGCATGTTCGTCTTGTCTGAAGTAAGGGTGATTTATCATGATCAAATGGTTTGAGTATGCATATGTTAGAGAAGAACATTGGGCCGCTAACCGAAGCCATGTATCATGGTGGAAGTTTTCAGTTTGGACATGCATCCTCAATCTCTTATGAGAATATTACCTGTTGTTGAATGTTTATGAAATTAAAGAGGAGTCCATTATCTGTGTTCTATGTTGTCCCGGTATGGATGTCCTAAGTTGAGATCTATCAAAAACGAGAAATCAAATGCGATCTATCTCCTTGGACCTTTGTACAGGCGGCATAGAGGTACCCCTTTGTGACACTTGGTTGAAACATATGTTATGCAATGATAATCCATGTAAATCCAAGCTAATTAGGACAAGTTGCGGGCACTATTGCTATTCGATGCATGAGGCTTGCAACTTGTAGGAAGTTTTATACATAACACATATGAATTATTACAACCATTGACAAAATTGTTTCTATGTTTTCAAAACAAAAGCTCTAGCACAAAAATAGTAATCCATGCTTCCCTCTGCGAAGGGCCATTCTTTTACTTTATGTTGAGTCAGTTTACCTACTTCTTTCTATCTTAGAAGCAAACACTTGTGTCAACTGTGTGCATTGATTCTTACATGTTTACTTATTGCACTTGTTATATTACTTTATGTTGACAATTATCCATGAGATATACATGTTACAAGTTGAAAGCAATTGCTGAAACTTAATCATCCTTTGTGTTGCTTCAATGCCTTCTACTATGAATCTATTGCTTTATGAGTTAGCTCTTATGCAAGTCTTTTTGATACTTGTCTTGAAAGTACTATTCATGAAAAGTTTTGCTATATGATTCAGTTGTTTAGTCATTATCTCTTTGTTAGCAATCTATTGCTTTGAATCACTCCATTCATCTCATATGCTTTACAATAATGTTGATCAAGATTGTGTTGGTAGCATGTCACTTCAGAAATTATTGTTGTTATCATTTACCTACTCGAGGGCGAGTAGGAACTAAGCTTGAGGATGCTTGATACGTCTCAAACGTATCTATAATTTCCTATGTTCCATGCTACTTTTATGACAATACTCACATGTTTTATACATACTTTACATCATTATTATGCATTTTCCGGCACTAACCTATTAACAAGATGCCGAAGCGCCGATTCTTCGTTTTTACGCTATTTTTGGTTTCAGAAATCCTACAAAGGAAATATTCTCGGAATTGGACGAAATCAACGCCCAGGGTCTTATTTTTCCACGGAGCTTCCAGAAGACCGAAGAGCATACGAAGTGGGGCCACGAGGGGCCGTCACCATAGGGCGGCGCGGCCTGCATGGGGCCCGCGCCGGCCTATGGTGTGGGGCCCTTGTGCCCCCTCCAACGCTGCCCTTCCACCTACTTAAACTCTCCGTCGCAAAAACCCTATTACCGAGAGCCACGATACGGAAATACTTCCAGAGACGCCGCCGCCGCCAATCCCATCTCGGGGGATTCAGGAGATCGCCTCGGGCACCCTGCCGGAGAGGGGAATCATCACCGGAGGGCTCTACATCACCATGCCCGCCTCCGGATTGGTGCGTGAGTAGTTCATCCTTGGACTATGGGTCCATAACAGTAGCTAGATGGTTGTCTTCTCCTCTTGTGCTATCATGTTTAGATCTTGTGAGCTGCCTAACATGATCAAGATCATCTATTTGTAATGCTACATGTTGTGTTTGGTGGGATCCGATGAATATAGAATACTATGTCAAGTTGATTATTGATCTATCATATATGTGTTGTTTATGTTCTTGCATGCTCTCCGTTGCTAGTAGAGGCTCCGGCCAAGTTGATACTTGTAACTCCAAGAGGGAGTACTTATGCTCGATAGTGGGTTCATGCCTCCATTGAATGCGGGACGGTGACGAGAAAGTTCTAAGGTTGTGGATGTGCTCTGTTGCCACTAGGGATAAAACATCGATGCTTTGTCTAAGGATATTTGTGTTGATTACATTACGCACCATACTTAATGCAATTGTCTCGTTGTTTGCAACTTAATGCTTGGAAGGGGTGCGGATGCTAACCCGAAGGTGGACTTTTTAGGCATAGATGCATGTTGGATGGCGGTCTATGTTCTTTGTCGTAATGCCACTGATTAAATCTCATAGTGATCATCATGATATGTATATGAATCTTTATTTGTCAATTGCCCACCTATAATTTGTTCACCCGACATGTTATTTATCTTATTGGAGAGACACCACTAGTGAAGCTGTGGACCCCGGTCCATTCTTTTACATCCGGAATACAATCTATCGCAATCTCTGTTCTCTCGTTGTTCTTCGCAAATAAACATCATTTTCCACACCATACGTTTAATCCTTTGTTTTCAGCAAGCCGGTGAGATTGACAACCTCACTCTGTTAAGTTGGGGCAAAGTACGTGATTGTGTAGTGCGGGTTCCACGTTGGCGCCGGAACCACGCGGTGTTGCGCCGCACTACACTCCTCCACCAACAACCTTCACGTGGCCCTTGACTCCTACTGGTTCGATAACCTTGGTTTCTTACTGAGGGAAAACTTGCTGCTGTACGCATCACACCTTCCTCTTGGGGTTCCCAACAGACGTGTGCTTCACGCGTTATCACACCGTATATAGTACCATGAATTCCCAGAAACCTAGTCCACGCAGAAGTTATGTGAACCGTAGTACGGAAGTGTTCTTCTATTTTTATGCATATATTTCTTACCATTGAAGATTTTGTTTCTTGTACAATTGAAGATTGCATTTCTTGTAGCTAGTTAACAAAACAACGATTTCAACCCCCGAAAAATGACATTTCGCAAGAACCGGCGCACACCGGAGGGGGAACCGCACAAAAGCGACTAGCTGTGTGGGAAAACACAAAATTTTCAATATAAAGTTTGTTGCAAGTGGTTATTTCTAAAATAAAAGAGAAAAAAAGAACAAAAAATAAGGCTTCACCGAGTGCAACACTCGGCAAAGGTGGCGATTTCTGATTGGTGGAAATGGTAACGCCACGGATTAATGACATGGCAGGGTAAAAAATAACACAACTCCCCCAAGCCCATCGGTTTTATGTTGTCCTCTCTCTCTCTCTCTCTCTCTCCTTACCGCGCTCTCTAGTAAAGGCCTAGAAGGCCCAAATAAAGTTCTATACTTCACTAAAATATAATGAATTTAATTATCACCTTTCTACGACATGACTACTAATAGAATATTTGAATGTAATCATTGTAACCATTAATTAATTTGCATGCAATTAATAACAAAAATAATTTGACCACCATAATGTTATGCATTGAAACAATAGTTTAGAGTATTCAACTCCCACCAAAGCTTCAATGCGTCAAGATAAGGATGTTGATGTATTAAGATATTTTTAATGGTTCTAAATATGGATGTGAAATCAAAATTACAATAGATATATTAGCTGTTACAAAGAAGAATGCAATGTACTCACATATGAATAATTGGCTAATAATTAATAGTATCTATAAAATTGCACATTACTAATTCTGTTTATAACATCACAATATTTTACTTCTTTATAAGGGCAGTCCACCGCTTCATACCACACACAATTATGTCATTAGACAATCGTACCCATAGATCTTTAGTCTTCTGTAGAGTTTTGTTCTCCCTTTTTCTAGTAGTAAGTTGCTTTCTAGTTGTATTCCTTAGTATGCCGAGGAAAGAGAGGCGGTTGGGTGTCATGTACATTGATAACGATAAAGACCGCGATGTCACCTTCTTCAAGAGACGTGGAGGTTTGTACAAAGGTGCTGCTGACCTCTCTGTCCTTACTGGTGCTAAGGTTGCTATCGTCCTTGAGAAGGAGAATGGAAAGATGCACTCATTTGGGGCGCCATCAGCCAAACCAATTGTTGATGCTTTTCTATTAGGACATCCACCAACAACTCCATTCACCAATGGGATGGCAACTTCAAGAATTGAACGCCTACAAGGCGAGGTTGCTCGGTTGGACATGGAGAACATGAAGGAGGGTAAGAGAAACCAACTCTCCATCCAACGTATGAAGGAGATCCAAGACGACAACCCAGGTATGGAGGCAAAACTTTTGTTCTCAAAGGAAGAAGATCTTAGTCTTGAAGATCTTGATAGGATCTTCAATGACCTCTCGAGGATTCAAGATGACATTAGAAGACGTCTTCCTCCATTGCATAATGGCTGCAATGCTAATACCAGTGGCCCAAGCATGATCCAAAACCTGCAACCACGAAGAGACCCATCGTTGGATCTTTTCAATAATGCTCCTTCATCGATGTTATTGCCGTGGTCTCACTATCTTACCCAACATAAGTTTCATTCATTTCCACTACCATCCCCACCAGAACAAATTTTGGCACCACTTCATCATATTCAGGTTCCACAAATGCTACAACCTCCACCATCACCGGTCTCCCTGCTTCAACCAATTCCCGATTCACTACATGAGCTACCACCACCACATGATCTACACCTTCAAAACCACCAAAGTTCTTACAACATGGTGCAACCACCACAAAACGACGCAAGCCACAACTCAACAATCGAGCATAGTTTTGCGGCCACCCCACCATTACTCAACTGTAGTATCGATGATTTTTTCATTGATGACATGTTTGGCTCTGACCAATGGGGTTATCCTCTATCACATCAGGCATGGAACAATGGATTACATGGGTTCGATGCTTACTTGGGATATAATGGTATCAATGTAGGCCAATCATCCATGGGAAACAGTGGACAAATAAATCCAGCATTGGCGTCTTCTTCTAGTGGGCAAGATGTCGATATTCAGACACAATATGGATGCTTTTTTTAGAGTCTAGTTAACTCTTCCATTCTAGTGATATAATAGCTAAAAAGCTAGTCATGTTTCCATTATGAAAATAAGACTCTTTGAGGCAAGATAATGCGTGTTGTGAGTCTTATGCAATAAAGATTGTTTCGTTTCTACCACAACTTGTGTTTTCATTATAGCTAAATAAAATTTGTACTGTTGAGATGTTTACATCTGAAGATGAAGGAGGAACATGGAATGCATTTATGTCTCTCTTGACATATTGCTAGACAAAAAGTATTAAATCAACTGAATGTAGGAGTTGTGCTTGTTAAATAAATAGAAAGTAGAAGTACAACTCTCTCCCAAGAGACGGTCATCAACTAGTTATTCAGATATCAGAAGACTACAAATGACAATAAAAATCCACTATGAGATTCATTTGAATAAATTGAAGTTTTTCAAATAATTCCGACCTTACCATTAAACTAGAAATAGAACAAAACTCTAAAGAGATTAAGACTGCCTAAATTCTCTATGAATATGTTATATGCACCGTTACCAACATAGAAGAGATCCAGTGAGAAAAATATCCACGCTTATACTGTAAACCGTCTTCCTTTTAATGCATGGTGTTAGCTTTGCTTGCTAATTTCAACAACAAAAAACTTACAAATATTTGACGACCATCACATATGTTGCCTCCTTTAATTTCAAATATAATTGTTGATAAACTTGATTTGTGTTGTGAACAAGATGATCTTTGGTGATTGTTGGAGTGTGAATAGTCATGCTACGAAGATACAACGAATGGTGCACATGCACAAATCATTACCATAGTATATACACAACTACGAGCACAAAAAAGAAACACCTACTTTGGAGTCTCATACTGAGGATTTTTTGTATGGTATACCTCAACCTGTCCATAATAATTCAACCAAAGTTTAGAGGATATATTGTTCATCCAAGATGCAAAACATCAATTAGCACCAAATAAAGTATGCTTACTAATTAATATAGAAAGGCATTTGAAATTTGGTACTCACCTTGAGCACATTATATATGTACCTCAGGGTGTAGTTCAATATCCCTACAAAACATCGTAATAAAAGTGCGATGTTATCACTGGGGAAACCAGGGTCCTCCAAATCGACTATGTGGCCTGCAAAGCGCGGCCTGCGTGCCGAAGAGAGCCACAACATGGGCCTCGCGACACCCGAGTGGGAACTCAGGATGAAATCCAGGAAGTATGACCAGCCCCTTTTCCCCAGGAAGGAAACACCATCCACGACGTTCCTTCCTTCGGCCCTGGGAAGGATTGCATCAGAAGTGAGTAAGCCATGATTACTTTGCAATCTGAATGATATATAAGCATCCTGCTGGTCCTGGATCAAAGCAGGACAAAGAGTATGCAACAAATAGATCCAGACGAGCCATAGTCGAGGACACAGCTACCGACTACCCGGAAGTGGGAGGCCTGCCCCAAGGCCGACGCAAGAGGCCCCACCTAATAGCCTGATGGCCTAATGGAAGAAACCTTAGAGGGAAAGAGAAGATAAAGATTGGTGAGGTTTCACAGGAAGCTAGGATTGGTCGAAGACCCATCCTTTTAGTCAGGGATGATATCAGGATGGGACCAACCCACATGTATAGCTTTCGTCTACTAGCTCTGGCCACTGTGGTATCCCATTGGTAGCATAAAAGGAGGACCATGGTCAGGAAGAGAGAGGAGACAAGCATCAAGGAGAGAACTGTACCTTAGAAAAAGAGATAGAAATAGAGATATAGTAGTAGTTCACCTTCTTTCTTGGAACACTGCTAAGGAAGATTGTAACATCGTAGGTTTAGAGGCTAGAAAAAGAGAGAATACAGATGTGTGCATTGCATTCATGCATAAAAAATCTGGAGAATTTTCGCGCTTTCAAATAAAACTCGTCACAGTAACTGAAGTTTCACTTGACTTGATGGAATTGAAGTAGCTCATCAAGTCAAGCCCTATAAATCTCAATGTGACCTTTGCTAAAACCTTATTTTCGGTAGAGATCATTTGATCTATGGGTTAGATCAAATGGCATATAAATTAAAATAACAACACATTATTTAAGAATCAAACTCTAACTTATTAACACTTAAAAGTTTACCAACTACCTTTGTGTGTAATTTAATTCACTTCTAAACTTATTACCAAGTATGGTAAACCACGGGCTCTAAAGTGCATAAAAGCAACACATTCTTATTTAAATCATAACTTATTAAATATATGGAATATTAGGAAACTAAATTTGTTTACATTACGAATTAGAGTTCAAACTATTTGAATAAAACTAACTATGAGTATTTTGAAACTCATATGATCATGCCTTGGTTAAATCAAGTGTCACCATTCAAAATTGGGGTATAACCTTTATATTTGACATTTTGAGCACAATTATAATATGGAGACAATCACACATGATATAGTGTCTCATCCATAATAACAAAACCATCCACAATACATTTAGTAACAAATGCCACCTGGCTATCCAAAAATAAATCATATGAGAGGATAATGTCTATGCCACATAGGATGAAAATATCTACATAGCTTGCCTCCTAAGCTATGCCACATCATGCTAATAGGATTTCTATGGATGAGAGCATGACAACAAGGCACCATACTCATCAAATCAAAATAAGAGTCACCCACCTATGTGTCATCAGCCATTTGACCATCTTGTAGCATGATACAAGGAAACCAACACATAGAGACACTCCATAAATTAGATAGGGCCAAGATGAAGCATGTAGGAGGTGGAGGCATGCCACAAGATGCAGGTTTATCATATTTCTTGAAGAACAAGCTACAGAAGATAGCAAGAATTCCTAGGCAAACCATATATTTAGATGATCATATCATCAACTCTTCAGTAGAGCCCAAGGTTGTTTAAATGCATTGAGAAGTGAGAGAGGTTAAAGATGCTAACCATAGCCATGTCTATCCAAGAGAATATAAGAGAAGATTTATACTCTAGTGCTTCAAACCAACACTTGATATTGGAGGTGATATCCCTATTTCATTAGTGATACCTTAGGAAGCCAAACCATTCATCATTAAAAATTGGGTAATGAGCATAAACCCTAAGAACTTGAAGTAAAAGAATGAGTTGATCATGTTGAAAGGACACAGATGCCGCCTAGAGGGGGGGGGGGGGTGAATAGGCGGTTTAAAACTTTTACGAATATGGCTTAACAAATGCGGAATAAATCATGGTCTTGCTCAGGGGGGTGAGGGTTTTCTTCTTGTTCTTCGGAATGCGGTTCATCTTGAGTAGAGGATGAGTCTTGGGCTGCACTTGATGGTTTAGCTTGAGTTGAGCACGGCTCCACTTGGGCTGAGCTTGAGACTTCTATTCCATCATCTTGATCATTAGTATGGACCTCCATGGGCCGGATGTGTCCAATGCCCATAAGCTTGATGGCATTAGAAGGATCATCATCACCTGCATTACATGGAACTACTTGCTCCTCTTGGGAGCCATTATCCTCCAAGAACACCACGTCACAAGATACTTCAATAGCCCCACTGGAGTTGTTGTAGTATCTATAGGCGTGGGAGTTCTCCGCATATCCAACAAATGTACCCTCTATAGTTCTAGTTTCAAATTTACCGAGCTTCCCTTTATTGTCTTTAACAAGACATTTGCATCCAAAGACACGAATGTACATGACATTAGGCTTGTTACCTGTGAGAAGCTCATATGGAGTTTTATTATGCAGGGGACGGAGGATGAGCCGGTTGGAGTAGTGGACAGCGGTAGAGATGGCTTCTCCCCAAAAGTTATGGCGTGACTTGAATTCACTCAACATGGTTCTTGCCATCTCAATAATAGTCCGGTTCTTCCTTTCAACAACGCCATTTTTTTTAGGGGTATATGGAGCTGAAAACTCATGCTTGATGCCCTCGTCATCAACAAACTCTTGCATAGTGTAGTTCTTGAACTCGGTGCCATTGTCGGTCATTATCACCTTGATCTCAGATTCATACATTTGTTGAGCCTTCTTGGCGAAGATGATGAACTCTCTATAAGTCTCATCCTTAGACTTAAGGAGAAAGACCCAAGAGTATCTTGAGTAATCATCAACAATGATCAATCCATATTGACTCCCACCAAGAGTATCATAATGAGATGGCCCAAAGAGATCCAAGTGAAGGAGCTCGAGATGCCTAGAGGTGGTGACGATACTCTTGATAGGATGTCTCTTCTTGAGTTGCTTTCCAGCTACACATGCACTGCACACACGATCTTTCTCAAAGGAAATGCCGGTTAGTCCAACAATGTGCTCACCCTTTAGGAGTTTTTTAAGATTTCTCATGTTGACATGACCAAGGCAGCGATGCCACAGCCAACCTTCGTCATGTTTGGCCATTAGACATGTGGGGAGAGAGGGGCTCTCTTTCGAGAGGTCAACACGTAAAGGTTGTTCTCCACAGATCCAACCAGGACCAATTTGAGATTATCACTCCTAAAGACTTTCACACAATAATTAGTAAAATAGGAATTATAGCCGGCATCTGTAAGATGAAAAATAGAAAGTAGATTGTAGCCAAGGGATTCAACAAGCATGACCGTCTCAAGGCACAAGTCCTTAGAGATTGCCACCTTGCCATACCCAAGTACCTTTCCCTTTGAATTGTCACCAAAGGTGATGCTTGACTTTTTGTTAACATCCTCTATGAATTGGTCAAGCACACCTCTTCCTCCGGTCATATGATTGGTGCATCCACTATCAAACACCCATTTTGGACCACCGGAGGAATACCCCTACAAAATCAAGAAGAGGTTTTAGGAACCCAACGATTAATGGGTTCCTTTGTAATGGAAACAAGATATTTTGGTACCCAAATTGAGTACCCTCTATAAGCATAGCCATTACGAGGGCCAACATATTCAGCATAAACATCACCATAATAGTCAACAAATAAATCATAGTGATTGTTAGGTCCCGTGCGGTCACCACCAGTGGCTTTGCCCTTTGGGGGTTTGCCAACATTAGTGACCTTCTTTTTCTTCTCTTGAGCGGGTTTCTCCTTCTTGTAGTTGTTCATCTTGTAGGGCTTGGTAGCATACCCAAGTTCATGCTTCTGATTGTTTGACCTTTGCTTACTCAAAAGGTCATCCAATCCCATCTTATTATTGGAGGTGGTGAACTTGGCTAGTTTGTTTGTCAACCTAGCATTTTCTTCAAGAATAGTTGCTTATTCACAAGCCAAGTCATTAGGATAATAGTTGAGACCATATTTGGTTATCAAAGATTCAAGATATTCATTGGTCTCAACATACAGAGATAGCTCTTCTTTCAAACGAACATGTTCCTCAACAAGTTTAGCATGTTCACAAGTAAATGAGGTAGAGAAACTTGTAGTATTTTCAGCAATAATGGGATCATTCAATGATCCAAGAGCCTTCTTATAGGTATCTTGGAGTAGGTCATGGTTCTCTCCAAGTTTCTTGAGCTCATTCTTAACAAGCTTATTAGCCTTTTCAATATGGTCTAGGTCCTTAGTGAGAGAAGCATGAGCAACTTCAAGCTCCTTCTTTCAAGCATCCAGCTCTTGGGCCATTAATTGAGCCCTTTCAATAGTTTCTAGGTCCTTAACTTTATCTAGTTCAAATGTTTCAACTAGTTGCTTAAGGCCTTGAGATATGTACCTTTCGTTTTTCAGCTCTTGTCTTAGGAGATTGAATCTCTATTTCTCTTCTCTCATATGAGATTCTAATTCCTCAATGGACTCGTCCCTTTCATTGAGGGAGTCCATCAAGAAATCGAAATTGACAAGAGCGTCACCACGAAGAGTGCATCTAACTTTGTAAAGACCCTTAAGAACAGCCTCTTCATCTTGATTTTCAGTTTCATTATCAAGAATGCTAGATAAAGAAGGTGAGGATTCCATTAACTTTGCTTCCCTTGCCATAAGACAAGAGCCAACGACCGTAGAGGAGGAAGAGTCATCGGAGTCATCATCATGAGTTGTTCTTGCCATGAAGGAAGAACCAATAATATTTGGAGTTGAAGACTATGTGGAATAATCCTTGGAGTAATCATATGTGAAGAGCGACCTGGGTTCGGAGAAAGCCAAACCAGCCACTCCAGCCTCCTTCTCCTCATCTTCTCCCTCTTCATCGGAGATGTACTCAGTACCAACAAAGGCTCTTCCCTTGTTCTTCTTGTACCGCTCATTCATTGGGTTTGGCTTCAATCTTGTCTTGACACCTTTGCAAAACCTTGGCTTGTCTACCCTTTTTCTCATAAGGGCACTCATTTGCAAAGTGATTATCTTCATCACAGTTGTAGCATGTTCTCTTCTTCTCATTGGAGGAGATTGGGAACTTCTTCTTGTACTTCTTGACAAAGAAAGCAAAATCTATCCCAATGTCACTAGTTGAAGTCATCTCTTCTTCTTCTTCTTCTTCGATCTCATAGACTTCTTCTCTTTATCGGTCTCCTCTAGCCTTCAAAGCAAGATTGTGTGAGGGTCCATCGACACGGTTCATTACCATGAGTATTTCTCCTGCCTTGGCCATGTTTTCATTAGCAGGCACATAGGAGACAAGATCAACTGCGGACAAATCTGCTTGTTTGGTGAGGATTTGCAAATTGAGAGCAAGGTTGGTGTCCTTTTGTTTGACATCAATAATGGAAATGACCTTGGACTTTATGAACTCTTCATTCATTTCAAAGTCATCATTGTACTTTTCACATCCAAGGTCCTTGACCTTTACTCGAAGAGCTCCAAGCCTTCCATAAGCTTCAACCATAGTTTCTCCCTCCCTGATCATGAACAAGGTCGCCTCGGTCTTTGCTGACTCATATAGAGACTTTTGGATCGGATTTGTTCCATCTTGAAGTACTACAATCCGATCCCAAAGCTCTTTTGCAGAGTCAATGTCATTGACTTGATCAAGGAGCTTTCTGTTGATGCCACTTCTAATTTTGTCACATGCAGAGACATTGAGTTGATGGTTGTAGAATTCGGTGGAGGTCAACCTAATGGGATCTTGTGGCTTCCGGTATCCATCAACGATGATCTCCCACATCTCCACACCGCATCTGCGAATATGAGACTCCATGGAAAAGTGAGTTCCATCAAAATGGGGAACATTTCCGCTATGGTTTATATGAGGCATGTGCGAAGTGTTTTTAGGATAGTCATGATTGACCTGATGGAAGGTCTCCGGAGGGACAGTAGCCCCACTGGAAGTCCCACCACTTAGGCTTTTAAGCATGGCACTCATTTGTGCCATTTGGCTCTGGAGATCATCATCCTTCTTCCTTTTCTCAGCTTCATAAGCTAAGAATCTGGATTTAATCTCTTTAACCGAATAGTTTATCCATCTCACTCTTAAGGCTATAAGGCCCTTAAAAAGAGTCAAGGCTCTAATACCAATTGGATCAGAGATGGTAAACCTAGAGGGGGTGAATAGGTTTCTACAAGTTTTAATTCTTTCTTTGCAATTTAGGCTTTGCGGAATATAAAGGTGAGCCTAATGCAAACTAGGTGAGGCACCCTAGATGATAATACAAGTAACTCAAGCACGAAGGCTCTCACATGATATAAAGCACAAGTAAAGAGTTCGGTTAGGGATAACCGATAGCACGCAGAGACGAAGATGTATTCCAGTGTTCCCTTCCTTTGCAAGAAGGTACGTCACGTTTGGAGAGGTGGGGATACCACGAAGGATTTCCCAACGCCACGAAGGCTCACCTTCTTATCCGAGCCTATCCCACGAAGGAATATCTCTTTCACTTGTGGTAGACTTTGAGGCAACCTCCAAACCTTCAAAATCTTGTCAGGAGCAAATCCACAACCCGGATGCTTCCGGACGCTTTTTGCCCACCTAGGGTTTCCAAGAAACTCTAGAGAGCATGTATCCTTGATGAATACAAGGGGAACTATAGATCAAGACCTCCTCTAGCTTTTCCCCGGATGGATTTGAGTTTGGGTGGAGGAGGAGGTAGATCTAAGGCTTTTGGTGTTTCTAACAATGGAGTATGAGAGGGAGAGCTCAAGAACAGTTTGTAGTGTAGTGCCTTACCGTTCTGAGCTAGGAGAAGGGGTATATATAACTCCACTTGAAATCCAACCATTGGGGACTTGTCCAGCTCAGTAGAGCATCGAGGAGGCCGGTCTGCCGGGCCAGACGCCGGGCTAGCCGGTGGCACGTTTGGTGCCGCCGAGCCACATACCGGACCGGCCGGCAGCCGCCGGGCCTAGCACCGAGCCAGTGCCGGACGAGCTTCTGGGCTTACAATACATGTGCTCCGGTGGTCAATGGCGTAGGAGCCGGCATTCACCGGGCTGGCCGATGCACAGGCTGGTGTCGCCGGGCCAGCCGGCAGAAACCGGACGAGGGGTCGGGCGGTAGCAAGGCGAGCGCTGCTGAGTCCCTGGAATGCGCCCGGTGTGCACCGGCCCCAGAGCCGGTCTGTGCCGGACCGCCGGTGCAGCACCCGGTGCCACCGGACCAGGCGCCGGCCTGAGGAAAACTGGTGTTCCCCTTTTCATCGAAGTGGGAGGTCTCCCTTCACCTTCCTGTTCCATTGATACACCATTATGCCTTTTAAACTAATACCTGAGAATAGTCCTGCAGGCATGTATTAGTCCGATTACTGTAGCTACGCTGTCATTGTTACCAAAATAATGGATAATGGTAAAATACCCTTACACGCTCACAGGCACTCCCAACACTAGGAGCTTACAACATCTCCACCGCTTCAATAGGAGACTCGCCGACGCAGTTTTTGGGCACACACCAGCGCGCGTCTCAGAAAACGCCGGTGTGATTTCAAGACGAGCGCAGAACAGCCTGGCGTGGCCGTGGCGCTTCCAAGACGAGCGCGACATCGAGCTCGCGTGCTCGGCCGCTCGCGATGCCGGCCGCTTCAACCGCATTGGCTGGCGGGCATGGTGGCAAGGACGCGACGTCGACGCGACGCTGGCGGAGTACGACTACCTGCCTCGCATCCACGGCGTCGACCCCGTGCGCGTGCCCCTCTTCTACCCGCAGGTGCAAAGCATGGCGAGGCGCCGCCGCTACGGAGGCCGCCGGCAAGGACGACGGCATCGGGCAACTCGCGCTCTGGCTCGTCGACCGCTAGTGGCCGCATGCGCTCGGCCGCGCACGCTCCTCCTTTGGGCGGCATTGTCATCCATGACGGCCCGAGGCGCACAGCTTCGGCTTCGGCTCGGAGGACGCCAGACACACTTCAACGCCGCTGCCCCAAGGAGGAGGACGATGCGGACTCGCCACCACCTCTGCCGACCAAGAAGAAGTGGTGAGTTCCCAGGGAATCACCTCATTATCGGCCGCTCCATCGAGGAGGGCTACCGGCAGATCACGCTAAACCGGCGGCAGTCAGAGGTGTGGTCCGCCATGGACCACGTCGAGAACTTCGTCGACCTCGCCGGTCCTTCTGAGCCACCGCCGCCAAAGGAGGAGGAGGACGACTGGTCCATCAACTTCTCCGACGAGGACGGCGGTAGTGACGGCGACGACGTGGACAACCTCGACTTCAGCGCCTTCCGAAGGCGCCGCTAGTTTATTTTTAAAAGCTTTTAGTTCAAATTTGAGTCACTTTTGTATAAAACTTGTCTAAATTCATATGAATTTAGTTTTTTAATGTTTTTCATTTATGATTTTTTGGGGCTGCCTTATAAGGGTGCCGGTGTGGGAACATCATCCCCAAATAGAGGATGCTATGCTGGCGACCCTCATACGACAGTGCCGGTACCCTGCCAGCGTCTATTTGGGGGCGCTAGTGGAGATGCTCTTACGGCTCATTAGAGATGCACTCTCGACGTGAAATAAATGATGTTCTTTTTCTAATAAAAAAACAAACATGAAGGAATACACATGCACACATGTCCATGCCCTATGGCCGGGTACATATAAATTTTCCGATATAAAAGATAAGTCTTGTGGACTATAAGAAAAAATAGAATCTAGTGCTTTCAAAATTGCATTGTTTAAGAGCTTTTGGTTTATGTCTTCACGGAGATCGCAACATATATCTTTTTCCATGAAACTTGCATGCAGATGAAACCGTGGACATTTATGTTGATTTTTTTATATTTTAAAATTATTGTAATGCTGGTATAGTTCACCGGAGATCATTTGCCTCCCAGAGACTAAATACCACTATTTCCATTTCAAGGGATGCTTGATTTTTTTTTTTTTTTTTTGTAAACTGTGTATGTATTAATCAAACGGAACACTCAGACCAATAGTTCTACAACAAAATTCGGTGAGGAAACCAACCAGAAGTTACACACATTATTGTCGCAGCCATGCTAGCTAACAAATGTGCTGCGCCGTTACACGATCTACGTGCATTTTTCGATCAAGTGATCCACGAAGCTCTTCGAGACTTTACCTCCTCAACGAGGGGACCATGAATAGATCAATCCATCTCCTTGCTTCTCAGCTTGGTGACAACACCCAAACAATATGTCTCCAGGCACACCTTCTCCCAACCCTGTCCCTTGGCTAGCCCCAGAGCTCTTTCGCAAGCAATCAGCTCATCTTAGGTCAGATATAGAGGGGAAAAGATGGCATTCGCCAGCGAGGAAACCCCCGTGATGATCATGCAGAACCACGCCCGTACCGCCAACTCCAGAACTCGTGCGGAAAGAACCATCGGCATTAGATTTACACCACCCTTCATCGGGAGGGAGCCAGTCCTCCGCCGATCTCGACGGCCGCAGTGGTTGCGAGGTTTTGAGCCTATGCCACTCATCCACCAGATAAATCGAGTGCCACGCAATAGCAGCCAGGCCCTCGATAGAGTTCTCCTACATTGTCGCCGCAGGGTACTCTGATCGACGTGACGACCGAAACGATGATCAGCGCAGCGACAGATCGTTAAATGCTCCTTCGACTCAAAGAATAACACCAAAAAGTCGAAGTCGAGTCATCTGCTCAGGGATTGCCGACAGTTCCTTGATCTTCAGAAGTTTTATGAGTCGAACAAAGGGCAGGCGCAGCTTTTCCGCCATCTCAGCATCAGGTTCAGCAAGTTCAAACTCGTGCTTCCAATAAAGCTTTTCCTCCACCTCGGGGACAGATGAGCATGATCCACATGACTGGTGTCTCCAGAAGGGAGATGAAGAAGTTTCCGCAAGAAATCAACCTTGCAGAAGGCACCATGGCAAACGTCCCAGAATTAATCGACTAGTCTGCGCAAAACATCTTGTTCAGTAGAGCCGAGCATCCAATGTCTATTCCAAGACCAGGCCATGCAGCTTTGGTAATCGAAGCGCAAATTGGTGGTTTTAACATGAGAAAAGTATTCATGGACGGTGGAAGCGGATTGAATCTGATTTTCGCAAGTACAGTCAAGACGATGGGCATCGCAGTCGACATGTTGCAGGAATCTGATACGTGTTTTCATGGCATTGTTCCAACCTTGACGACATACCCGCTTGGCAAGATCTCCTTAAATGTAGTCTTCGGGAAACCCGGCAATTTCAGGAGTGAGAAGCTTGAGTTCGAGGTAGTGAATTGGGAATCACAGTACCATGCTATCCTTGGAAGACCAGCCTATGCCAAATTCACGGTTGTGCCTCATTATGCATATTTAAAGCTCAAGATGCCAGGCAACAACGGAACCAATATCACGGTTCACAGAAGCTTTTCTCGTTCAGATAATTGTGACCGAGAGTCCCAGAAGATTGCCGTTAAGTTTGGGATAAAGCAGGAAGTAAAGACTGTGGACTTTATTCCCAAACAGTTAGCTCTTGAAAACAAGGAATCTAAGCTCAAAGAGGTAGACAACAGCAAGAAGACGAAGAAACAACCCGATGATCCTGCAACGATAGTACCAACTATCAAAACTTTGGCAGCAGTCATTAGTGCCTCAACATAAGTCACTAATCCTTCGGCAGCGATTGCCAATGCCTCTACAGAAACTATCGGCACCGCCCAAGAAGCCATCGGCACCTCAGCAGATGTCGGCCAAGCCAAAGAAGACCCTCCTCTTACTTAAGAAGACGAGTGGTGGCATATACCTTTACTTTTCGTAGCAGTTTTATTTTCAATAAGGCTTTCTAAGCCATAGCAATTTAGCTTATCTTCTCGTTACAAACTTATTAATGAAGTTCAAGTTTCCTCTATGCAAGCATTCAATTGATTGGGGACACCTGACAAATTTTTCAAGATCTTCGCATAATATCACGCATCGTGACTTCAGAAAATATTGATACAGTAAGCAAACCCGATAAAAAAGATCGGGAGCTGCCTATATTATTGTGTACTAAATGATTTCATCTAAGCCTCAGGGAACATGTGAGTGCTGCAATCGATGATAATCAAAGGTTCCTCGAAAAATACGATAAAAAGGACATTGTTTTCGTCAAAGCCTTAGGGAACATGCGAGCGCTGCAGATGATGAAAACGATACAAATCAAGAAAGGTCTAAGCCGATACATCAAAACATAGAGTACTAAGAGCTACGGAGTCGATAGTGCGCATGGTTTTCTCGATCTATTCGGGGGCTGCTGCCAACAAAATTTGGAAAATACACTTTCGGTTCTAGCAAAGTTGCGATTACTACGGGTCCCTTGGGCCTGGAACATGAGCTGATCACTCAATTACTTTCTGCCGATAATATACAAATCAAAATCGTAATAATACCGATGCCAAAGAGCTAGCGCGACAAAGTCCGCATCACAGTCAACAAATGTTCCAAAAATCTGCCACCGGCACACGAAGATAATCTTGCAAAGCAATAACGCTTTATCAAAGCAATAAAGTCATCTCCTTCAAAGATTTGTTCGTCTCTATGAACATTGATATTGATACAAAAGAAAAGTCATCGACTTCAAAGATTCATTTGTGAAAGGATCGTATGCCGCACCTAGAGGGTGGGGGGGGGGGGTGAATAGGTGCTGACCAATTTTTAGTTCCTTTTCAATTTAGGCTTGACACAAAGGTAAATTCTCTAGATATGTAACTATGTGAATTTACCTATATGACAAGACCAACAACTAAGCAATATATAGCGAGGATAATAGGATAGAGGTAACCGAGAGTGGCGCACGCGGAGACACGGAGTTGATTCCCGTAGTTCCCTTCCTTTACAAGAAGGTACGTCTACGTTTGGAGGAGTGTGGTCGCTACGAAAGCCAGACCAACGCCACGAAGGCTTCACTCAGGTCTCTTGTGAGCAACTCCACAAAGGCCTAGCCCACTTCCACTAAGGGATTTTCTCGAGGCGGAAACCGGGCCTTTACAAGGTTCTTGGGGCATACATCCACAACCAAATTGGTGGCTCCCAAATCTGTAACAACAACAACAAGAACAATATCAACTACAAACAACTAGGGTTTCCCAAAAGAGGAACACTAGCAAAGGGGCCCTCAAGCATAGGAGGGGGAAATGCAAATCGCTTCGGTGTAGATGTAGATCGGGTCTTCTCCTTCGGATCTCCAAAGATCAAGAGCTTTGGATGGTTGGAGGATGAGATCTTGTGATTCTTGTGTTTCTTGAGGTGGCTCTAATGGTGGATGAACTTGGCAATAATTGAGTAGCTTGTCCCAATGGGGAAGATAGCTATTTATGTGAGTAGGTGCTTCAGATCTGACCGTTGTGGGTGTTTTTGTGTAACACCGGAAGTTCCGGTTGGATCCCTTTGCACTTGAGTAGCTGATGGACCGTGTGCAGGCAAAACAAGGGCGGAACTTCTAGTGACCGGAAGTTCCGGCCAAGTTCCGGCATACTTTCGAAAATGCGCGAGAACCATACTGGAACATACTGTGTGCAAAAGAGCCGTTTCTGGAACTTGGCCGGAACTTCCGGTCTACTTCCGCCGAGCTTCAACGTGGGAGGCGCTGAGATGCTGCTCTCAGGAGTATCTGGGCGGAACTTCCGGTTGCAGGGACCAGAACTTCCACCTGGAGCAAAAAGGAAGCAATGGCTCCAGATTTGTCGGGTCATACCACCAGCCATGTAAGAATAATGAGACCATGTACCTATCTACATCAACACACATAAATAGGTACCTTTTGTTGACATCAAACACACAAAACCCAAAAGGGCGCGAAATGTTCTTTCAATCTCCCCCTTTTTGGTGTTTGATGACAACACAAGTATTTGCAAGGAATAGTCAAGGTAAACAGCAAGTATGTGAGTGATATAGAGGAGCTCCCCCTAGATATGGGCATGTACTAAGAAAATTTCTCCGAAAGCATAGGTACTCATATAGGAAACAAAGCTCCCCCTATATCTTGCATCCATCTTCCATGGGCTAGCAATAAACATATAGTGATAAGCATATAGAGAGAGAGATAGATCATACACACATAAATAACCATAGAAGACTCACATACAGAGTTTACCATACACATAGATAAGGTTCACACACCACATAATATCTAGAGACGGAGTTTGACAACAAATAGAGAATAAAATGGAATCACAAGCGATAAAAGTCAAAGAACATACGTGCTTATGACTCACCCATGCAAATACCCAACGGAGAGCAACCTAATAAGAGCTCACTCTCCCCCTTTGGCACCAAGGCACCAAAAAGATACAGGAGGAATTACACGTCCCAAGGGTCGGTGTTAGCCCAGCCGGGAGGGAGATCAGATGGAGTGCCGGGGTGAAGTGGAGTATGGGGAGGAGACTGGATCTCGAGACCATCTTCTGGGAGAGGTATGCCATGCTGAGATACCCACTCAGCCTCCGGAGTAATGTTCTCCTCGGATCCGGGAGGAGATACTTCCACATTGAGAGCCCTCATGATGCTCTTCTGACGAACCCGAGACCACTTCTTTTCGGACAACAAAACCGACTTCGCCAGTGATGAAGGGTCCGTTGCTACTACTGTAATGTTTGAGGAAGAAAATATTATTCCATAAGCCCCAATGAGGATCAGTACCGAGGAAAGCCTCACAGGTGGTGATAAAGATTGCAAGGTGAAGGACAGAATTTGGGGTCAACTGCCAAAGTTAAATCCCGTCTGAAAGCAGAAGGCACCGAAGGAATTCGTGTGCTGGCAGGGATAATCCACGGTACAAGAACGCAGCGAACATTACAGTACGTAAAACCGGCAGGAGGATTTGGACGGGAATCTAAACCTGGTACGAGGATGTCTTCCTCCTTGTCGGAGATCAAGCCGAGGCTCCGTGCTTTCTTCTCATCGCGCTTCGTTATTGTGGATGCGGGCCAGTCACCTGAAGCATCTCTGGTAATGGCGATGGTGGTTTCCGGATCTGCTTTCTTCAGTGCAGCCGTGGCGGCCTTGGGGCCGGTGGCGCTTGTGGCGGCGCTGGCTGCGGCGGCGACACCCTTCTTCTTAACCATCTCGGCGAGTTTCTTTGGGAACTATGGTGGTTTGGGCGCGGTGGCGGTAAGGGCGCAACAGTTGTGAGTTGCAAGAACGGAGGAAGAAGAAAAAAGATGGCAGATAAAGAGAGGAGAAAAATCTGCGCCCCCTTTTATAAAGGAAAAGTTACTTAGGATCTAGGTTGTTGGATTCGTGCCGCAAAAATTGGGCACAGATTTGGCTCACCACGTTTCAAAATAATAAGCAAGCCAAAGGACTATTACCTCCACTACGCGCGGAAATCGAGGAGATGGATAGAGCGCAATGTTTGGTCATTTCCAAAACAGACTGATCAGACAGGGGATGGACCCGTCAGGCCACGTCCCATCAGACTCGCTGCTCGGTTACACCGTCATTGATGATGTCATCAAAGTTACCAGCTCCTCAATGATGAAGCACCCGAAAGAATCTACCATTTTCAGCTACTCGACTTGAGTCTACGCACGATTGCAAATTAACATCCGTCCCTAGACTCGGGGGCTACTCCCATCAGAAGTGTTGGACGCACACCCGATAAAACGAATGAATCCAAAGAAGAATAGACCCGAAGGTTCCAGCAAATCCAGGATCAAGCCCGGGGACTTGATTATGTGTAGGGTAACGTAGTTTTGCCATCGACAGTTAACCAGCATCGATTTATCAATAAGGCTGGGATCATTACTTCCATCCCTTACGTACAACCGAACTGCATGACTTCACCCGAAGTCTTTGAAGACCCGATATACTAAAAGATGTTGGATGACGAAGGAAGTTCAGAAAGCATCAACAGCAAAATCTTCGAGTAGTACAACTTGAGTCTATGCACGGTTGCAAACATCCGTCCCTAGACTTGGGGGCTACTCCCATCGGGAGCATAGGACGCGCAGCCGATATCAAGCAATTTCGACTCCATGGAAAACAAGAAGATTCAATTTTCTTCGACAAGCAAGGATATTCGGATAAGGCGATTATAGTCCCTGCCCGAAGCTTTACTTCGGCCAGTCACTCGGGAGCTACTGATGTGGGCATTACCCTTCGGGTACCTGCCATTAGTCTACCTTCCTTGGCCCAATTAGGGGCCCACGAAGATTGCCCAAAGACCAAAGTGGGCCCATACATTGGTTCCAACAAAGGATACCTACCAGGAGGCGGATTCTTGATGGACAAGGCAAGAAGGCGTCAATACATGAAAGACTAGATTAGATCTCATTGTAACCTAGTCGAGTTTGGATAGGACTCTCGGGTCCTGGCTTGCTATATAAAGGCCAGGAGAGGGCCTGTCGGACAACAGAACAACAGTACGTAGAACCATCGCAACTTAGAGCACAAACCCTAGAATCCTTTCCTCTCGGCGAGTCGACCATAGCATCCTATCTGCTACCCCATTATAACTCGACATATTCGATAAATCAAGATCAGACAAGCAGGAAGTAAGGGTTTTACCTCATCGAGGGCCCCAAACCTGTGTAAATATTTCTCCCCGTTTGTTTGGTATCCGATGTCTCGTCACCAGGTGGGCATTGCCGAGGACCTCCCTCGTCACCAAGTGTGAATTTTGTCCTTACCCAAGACCTCAGCAGCCCACAAATCTAGCCACCCGTTGTGTTCATCACAGCTTAGTGAGGAGCTTGCCCTCCCAGTGCTCAAGGCTTCCAAATGTGTCTTCAGATGATATGCCGACTTGACACTGAAGACCCCGTTTTTGGTGTTGTTCCAAGCAATATAATCCCCTGATCCGACTCTACCCACGGGAATATGAACAATGTCAGCAACATCACTGTCGAAAAACACTTCTTCTGGCTTGGCCACGTCCCATGCCGCACCCTCAGGTAAAAGAAGCTCGTCCACCCTTTGAACCGAGGTATTTGCCTTATGTCCAAGTGGACGTTTCAGCCCGGACCTCGGGATCCAGTTATCTTTCCAAACATCAATCCGCGAGCCATTCCCAATCCGCCATATAAAACCTTCCTTTAGGAGATCCCTGCCATGCATAATACTCCTCCACGTAAAAGAGGCACCTTTGGGACATCTCGCTGACATAAAATATCACCCTTGAGACATGTGCCTCCCTCTAACTCTTGATGAAGTAAATCATGTCAAACTGATCTCCCGCCATCAAAGATATGATGATAAGATATGTACGCCATGTGATGTTAGCACTACAAATAGTGTCAACTTGCAGCTCCCAAATCTTCGTTTCTACCTCACATCCTCCTTCTCCACCAATATGATTCCTTAGACTTCTCTTTGCATTAAGAAAATATGTCTGAACCTTCAAAGACTCATCCTACATGAATTCTCAGTTATGATCCTTCATCTAGCCTCCTAGAGGATACATAAATGAGGTAGGAGTACTCGTAAAGCGCCAAGCAAAAGGAGTCAATGGAGGGGCATTATGAGCATATCAGATTAGGGTGGCGTGACATGTTGTAACATCCCAGAAAATACCACCCAAAACAAACAAATTTCCCTAGTTCCAAATTTTGGAACCAACAAAAACTTTTATTAAATTAAGATTGATACATAATAATCTTGCATAATGCTTGTGCTATTGCCATGATTGCTTGCTACTAGTACTTGAAATAATATTAAACCCTAAAGACTCACCCCTCCTCTCATTATTCTAGTGAAAATAAAATAAAAGGAAATTAAATGAGAAAAAGGCATATGTGCCTATGGCTATAGTTATAAATATTTATCCTAGACCTTTTCACTTTACTTAAAGGATTGGAAAAGCTTTATAAACCTTATATAGTACTTCTTAAATCATCTCTAGGTTGAAACCAAAAAGAATAAAAAGAAAACTAAAAATGCCATAGAGGCATATGAGAGTAAAATAGTAAATAAGGGAATTTAAGAAAAATTAACCCTAGGACTTGTTGTGAATGGTTGGATCACCTCCATATATCATTTCAACATTCAACAAAACCATTTGGGCCAAACCAAGTCAAAGTAAAAATAAAATACCACATATGCATAAAAGCATATGTGATACATGGGCATTTCACCAAACATTGACCTATGTCTTCAAACCTTGACCAAATGGTGTGAAACTCTCTCTAAACCTATTATAACACTAAATGGACCCTAACCCATGTTCAAGTGAAGCAAGAACAACCCTAGTACAAGTTATGAAAATTGGACACCTCATTCCTTATGTGTTAAGGCCAAATTTGCAAATCTTTGAACAAGACCATTTGATTTAGTTTCAATGCTCTTAAAATGTTTTTAACTCATAAGAACCACATTAGAGTCAACCAAAGTCAAATAAAATGGATAGAAATCAAATAGGGAGAGAATTCCCAAAATTCACTCACATACACATATGCCAAAATGCAAATCCTCCACCAAGGCCAAATTTGCTTGCCCCATTGCTTCTAAAATACTTCAATATGATAAACTAACACAATTGCATCATTGGATCAAGAATTAAATCAAAGCAAAACTCAAATTCAACATACATGTGATAATGGTCATTTTGTCACTTTATAAAATGTTCCCCTCTTTACCCCTCTGACTTTGACTTTTCTTCAACCAAACTTGGTCAACTATGACCATGTCATCCAAGACCACATGAAAGTCAACAACTTTCATGTTGACCATCTCTGCTAATATTGACCAGAGTTGACCAGGTAAAGAATTGACAAGTGGAGACTTTGAATTAATGTGAAGATCATACCAAATTTGGAATCTCACAAACCTTGACCAAATTGACCCCCACCACCACCATTCAATCACAATTATTATATAAATGAACTCCACCAAAAAGAATTCCAAAATTCCAACTTTGTGTTCATGCGGCCATTTAGTCGAACACCTTGCAGGCAAGGTTCATATATGTGCACACATGCTATTGTCCAGTGGGTTTTGGCCTAAACCACCTCTAGCTGGTGATGATCATCCCCTCTCTACATCCCTGCATCCCTACATGTCCTTGCCTTGGTCGATTAAAGTGAATGGAGCACTGTTTCTTCTTCATGCCGTGCACCATGCCACCCTCACGCACTCATTCTCTCTGGCCTTCCCCTCTCACCTACACCATGTCACAGAGTTTCCCTAGCACACAAGGACGACGCCCGTACCCTCCCCGGATCGAAACGGGCACGATATCGGCCAAACAAAGCGCGCCCAGACGCGCCCGAACCGTGCCAGCGCACGCGGTGAGCGCGGTGACCACGCCCTGGACGCCGCCAGTACACCATGCGCCCGAGCGCCCTACTCCTCCTCTCGCCTGGCCCTCGTGCACACACACACTACTCCACAACCGAACCCTGTTAGACAACCGCCTAGGCTCGCAGCCGCCCCATAGCCAGCGCCATGATCGCCGACCTGCCGCGCCGGTACTGCACGTACACCACCGTCGCCAGAGCGCCACAGGCCATCATTTGGAGCGCCATCAAGCGCGCTAGCATCGCCTAGCCGTCGCCTACACGGCGCGCATCCTAGCCTGCCCCTTCGCGCACCGTAGACGCCGCGCCATGGTCGACCCTTCCCAGCACACCACGGCCACCAAGTAACGCTATAAATAGAGACGATCGGCGCCTTCTCCCTGCATCCCATCCACTCCCCTCCTCTCACTGAGCATTCCCCACTGATCAATTTCACCAGAACTCGCCGGAGCAGCCCCAATCGCAAGCTCCTACCCGCCGGAGCTCGCAGACCATCGCCAACGATTGGAGCAGCCCCGAGCCTCGCCATTGTACCAGGAGCTTCGTCTGCCTCGCCAACGTCGCCTCGAACCTCGCCAGCAACCTCCGGCGACCCACAGCGCCCTCCGACCCCCTAGGTACGCCGCCGAGCACGCCGGCATCTCGTCGGAGACGACGAAGCCCCTCGACCGTGCGATCAGGTTCTGATCGGATGGATCACGTCGCTCGTACCGCTTCGCGCGGTTAAGAGGCACTGACGGGTGGCTCCCACCTCGTCAGGCGGCCCGCGCACACGGGCTGTGCGTTGGGCCGTGTTACTCTGTTTAATTCCATTCGGCCCATTTCGTTTTCCCGCGTGGCCCATTAATTCAAATTCGATTTAATCCATTTAGTTCAAATTCCATACTGGTGCCAACTTCAAAATTTAATAGTTTAAATTCTACTAAACCAAATTTAGTAAATTTTATATATTTAGAAAGCTCAGGAAATTATCTAAACAATGTCACTGGCCTCATGTCCAAATTCGAAATTAAATTTAAATGATAAAAATAACAAGGCAGGGACTTTTCTGACTTCAAATAAATATTAGAAATTATCTAGAAATGATCTTAAGTTGATTCCAACTCTAATAAATCACTTTTGACATAATATAATTGTTTATGCAAAAATATAGCATGGTTGTTTTGCATGATCATGGACTAGAGTTAAAATAATGGCTATGGAACCATTTCTAGAATATTTAATACATACACATAGAATTATTTGAATAGTATGAGGGCTTCTCTCTCATTTAAATTGTGATCTTAAGTAATTAAAATAGAGGTACTGACCTAGATCAAATAAGTCTCATGCTTGGTTAATTAGAGAGGTTAATCATTTAGATGATAGTTTAACTTATATGAGGTATATCCCCTCACATAAACCATTAATCCAAATAGTTCACTAAGAATTAATAACACATAATTAATGACCCATAGGTTTATATTGGAAAATATTTAATCATTCTCATAAGTAGTATTTAAATATTTCAAACCCATTTATTAAATCCTATAATAGACTTTGGTCTCATTTAAATCTTACCTCAACCAAATTAATATGAAGTAGATCCCATGGTCAATTAAAATTCACTTTTAATTAATTAATAATATTAAACCATTACAAGGTGTTACTAAAATAGTATGAGATGCTCACCTCATTTAAATCATCCTTCTCAAATAAAATGAAGTAATGTATGGACCTTTAATTCCTAAGCTCATACTTGCTCCCTTATAAATCTTAAATCCAAATAATATTTAAATTAATTAAAGCACATGAGATGATGAATCTCATTTAACCCATTTTTTTTAAAATACTAAGTGTAAAGTGTTGACCTTGGTCAACATGAGATCACCCCTGGTTGTTTTGAGAATATTAAATCACCTCAGTAATAACCCTTTAAATTTGTTACACTTATGTGCTAAATCATATGAGAGATATTCCTCTCATTTAAATCTTGTCCTCAAGCAATCCAATATGAGGTAGTAATCATAGTCTAAGTAACCTCATATTAAATTATTTGATGGCATTAAAACACTACCATGTTAGTATTAAAATGCATGAGGTATGGAACCTCATTTAAATCATTTTCTCAAATGGTAAGTATGAAGAGGTTGACTTTAGTCAACCTAGGTCATATATTATTCATAAGAGAAATTAAATCTTAAGAAGATTCAATGAGAGGAAATTATTTTCTCACGGACTAAAGAGAAACCCTAACTCCATTTTCAATGAGAGGAAATTATTTTCCTATATTTAAATAAGGAAACCCTAGCATAATCTTGTAATAAATGTTAAGTAGTGATGCTAGATCATTGTGTGAGCCACTAAGGCTAATTAAGAGTACTTAAGTATTGTTTGGTGATTGTATCCTCGTATTCGTTTATAGACGCTAGTACCGGAGACTATCAAGAGGAGGAAGTATTCTACCAAGAGGAAGAAGAAGAATACTTTGATCACTTCACCAATCAAGGCAAGCTAACCTTCTTGCAACCTAGACTAATGCAAGCTAATAAACTTGCTAACCATCAGGGTGCAAAGCTCTACTAGAGCAAGGCATCATTACATTTTACTTTATGAGCCTATCCCAAAGTTTCTACTTTATAAGCCTTACTTGATTTTATTTATCAAAGTTACTTTTTGATTTATGATTCAATTGGTCTAGAGTAGAACAATACTTGATTTAGATTGGCACTCCTCAAAGCTAGATAGCACCCCTCATATAGTTGCTATTGCTAATCAATTAAAATTGGATTACTCTAGATGGGAACATGTGACTTTGAAAGGAAGTTGAAACCCCGGGATGATGGTTCATTCCATTGAATGACTTTGAAGGTGAATATGACCAAGAGAAGATGGTGATTTTTGATATAAAACTGATGGTTGGGTTCGGATGCGATACCATTCCAATTTTGAAAGTACCCCCACAATACCCAAAATGGGTACGGGCTTAACTAGAAATTTATGTGCTTTAGTATGGGTTCCCTCTAAACAAGCGTCATCGGGGTTATGCCAAGGGCTGCCTCCAAAGACATCTGAGATGATGTGACATGATTGAGGTGAATTGTCCGGCCCAAGCCTCGTGCGCTTCCGGGTTTACGATTGGTTCTCACCGGGAGGCCAAGCTCATGGGGAGAGGTGCCTGTACTAGAGTATATAAGTGAAAGGTTATGGTTGGTAGTCCGCATACGGAGTATGATAAATCAGGGCCAGTTAACCCTGACGGATTATTGCAAATATTGTGGCACAAGAGTACGACCTCTGCAGAGTGTAGAACTATTCGAATAGCCGTGTCCACGGTTACGGACGATTGGAAAGGCCATACTGTTCCGTCATCAGACCATTTTCAAAAATGTGACATATGACTGGTGACTTGCTGTTGCAAGTGGAATGGTGATTTGGGATTGAATCACCACTGAGTTGTGGGAATGACACTAATGTTCCCACTCGAGATAGTCTATTTGATTCAAGCATCTTTACTAAATGTTTATGAAATAAACTTGGCTTTATGCAAATAAACCTAGCGCTTAGTATCCCCTTACCACAACTAATAGTGCTTACACTAGTATTAGTTTGCGAGTACTTTAAAAGTACTCATGGCTTTGTCCCTGGCTATTCAAATGGCCAGACTATGAAGGTGAACAGTTGTACGAGGAAGATGGACAGCAGAACGTTTACGACAACTAGGACCGCTCCTGACGTCAACAGTTGCCTGTGGAACAGATGGACCACGACCGTTACTTCGCTTCCGCTATGTGTCTTGTAATAGGATCTCTAGATCCACTATGTTGTACTAAGACTGGATCATGTGATCCTTTGTTGTAAGACGATTATGTGTTGTAATAAATGATGTGTTGTGATATCAAGCTATTATGTCTCGCAAAAACAATATTCACGGGATTGCGAGGAATGGCATAATAGGCATCTGGACTTAAAAATCCGGGTGTTGACAAGTTGGTATCAAAGCCATTGTTTGACCTTAGGAGACCCTAGTTAGAATGGACGTTCAGAAAAATGTTAGTTTCGAAAACAAAAAAAGTGAGTATTTATGAAAACTTATTCATTTTCTTCTCTACCAGATCTTCTTAAAAATAAGCCATGCATCTCCTTATAAATCCCGTAAAATTTTGCAACACTTGTTCACATCTCTAACTTACTTATCCATTTCACTTTCAGATGGAGCCCTATGTCCAGACGGAGACCTACGATCTGGAAAACGGAGGAAGTTTGGTGTTTGAGCGCGACTTGTACCTAGTGTCCGAGAGGCTCGAACGCCCACCTCCCAAGTTCCACGGAGTACAGATCCACAACACCCCCACTGGGGAACAGCAGTGGATGATCACCGCTGACTTGAAGGGAAGCTCGGAACCTCCCATCTCGGAGAGGATCCTTTTCTCCTTCAAGGCCTACAGCTGGGTGGACGGTCTTGCTCACGCCCTTCAGGAGGGACTTGCTCGGGTGTGCGGACAGAACATCGCCGCACTCCGGGGAAGCCGCTTCGCCCACTTCGCGAGACACGACACCATGGGGGAACCCATGGCCCTCTCTTCGCACCCGGTGCTCAAGATCCATGTGCAGCATTTGGACTTTATGCTTCACGAGACCCGGAAGGATCTGGAGCTGACATGTGTTCACTCCCACCGTGCCCAGATGGCTTTGGCTCATCATGCTGACGCCATCAGGCTACTCGCCAAGGACCGCAGGTCACTTCGCCTGCAGCGCGCCAAGAATGTCGCTACTATCACCCGTCTTCGCGAGAAGATTCGCACCTTAGAGGTGACTGTCAGGACACGACGAGGACCAGATCCAGGAGATGGAGGAAGATGGAGAAGATATCCAAGGAGGCGATGACTTCCTGAGTGACGACAACGACTTTGAGGATGACGAGTTCACCGATGAGGAAGACTACGAGTTTCTGGAGGCTGCAGAGGATGGGATCATTCCCATCGATGTGGATGAAGACCCTGAGGAATAGCTTCACTAGCTTCACTTACGTAGGTGTGAGTTGTACCCCGCACCATGTATCGTAGATTATGGAAGAAGGGTTCTTAAAACCCTTAGTGCTTTAAACTGGTAGTGTGTGATGTTTGTTGTGAATAAATAAAATATGTGTTATGTTCATCCTGAAAATATCCTAAGTTTAAATTTAAACTTAACTCAAAATAAGCCATAGAAAATTTCCCTCTTACCTCATGATCTATCTACATGTTTAGATGGCCCCACCAAACCGCAACGCAAACCGGGATGCCATGATGCAACTACTGCAAACAATGATGGCGAGACCGGGAAGCCGAAAGAGCCGAACGCCAAGCAAACCTCGGCTGCACCGCAACGGATAGCTCGGAACAATCAAGGCCATGGAAACCACGATCACCCCGGGTCAAAGCTGAAAAATTTCCGAACACCAACCCTCCAATGTTCAACAAAACCGAAGAGCCCCTCGATGTCGATGACCGGCTCCGGACAATAGAGAACAACCTTGAAGTTGCGGGAGTTGAAGCCGCAGAAAAGTACTCGTTTGCCACCCACTATCCGTCGGGACTCGCAAGAGCCTGGTGGACTAGTGCCCGTGCAATGAATGCGGGACCAGTGATGACATGGGAAGACTTCAAACTGAAGTTCAGCAAGTACCATGTGCCCCAAGGATTAATCAAGAAAATGAGAGATGAGTTCTGCGAACTCAAGCAAGGAAGAATGTCCGTGGTGGAATACCGCGACAAGTTTCTCACTCTGTCAAGGTACGCCCCGGACGAGACCGACACTAATGAGAAGAGGAAGGAAAGCTTTTTGAACGGACTGCACGACGAGATGCAAACCGTGTTAGTGAATATCCCGTTCGCTGACCTCGAAGCCCTAGTGGACTCAGCCATACAGATGGAAGGAAAGCTGCATCAGGCCAATGAGAACCGCAAGCGCAGAATGATGAACCAGAATGGACCCCACCATACCCAGAAGCACCGCAGTAACTTCTCTGGAGGATTCACCCCCAGAAACAACAGGCCACCTGCTCAGACTTATCGCCCCAACTACAGCAATAACAACGGAGGACCCCCGAAGCCCGGAGGCAACAACAATAACAACCGCAACCCCAACAGCCACAACAACAATGGGAACAAAACCAACACTGGCCCGAGAACTGGAAGTAATGCCATCCCCGTCGCCCCGAAGGACAAGTCCACTGTAAACTGTTATGAATGTGGAGTTGTGGGCCACTTTTCCAAAGAATGTCCCAAGAAGCTTGCCAAGATCGCTGCCAACACCGCTGCACCTGCCCAGCAACAACGCCGCTTCGCAGGTAGAAGGAACCAGAACAACAATAACGGACGTTTCTACCACATGACTGCCACTGAAGCCCAGGAAGCACCCCCGACCATGACAAGTATGCCTTCCTGTTAATCAAAATACTCAATCTCTCTTAGGAACCTAACTCCTCTTAAAATCTCGGGACGAGATTTGTTTAAGGGGGAAGGGTTTGTAACATCCCAGAAAATACCACCCAAAACAAACAAATTTCCCTAGTTCCAAATTTTGGAACCAACAAAAACTTTTATTAAATTAAGATTGATACATAATAATCTTGCATAATGCTTGTGCTATTGCCATGATTGCTTGCTACTAGTACTTGAAATAATATTAAACCCTAAAGACTCACCCCTCCTCTCATTATTCTAGTGAAAATAAAATAAAAGGAAATTAAATGAGAAAAAGGCATATGTGCCTATGGCTATAATTATAAATATTTATCCTAGACCTTTTCACTTTACTTAAAGGATTGGAAAAGCTTTATAAACCTTATATAGTACTTCTTAAATCATCTCTAGGTTGAAACCAAAAAGAATAAAAAGAAAACTAAAAATGCCATAGAGGCATATGAGAGTAAAATAGTAAATAAGGGAATTTAAGAAAAATTAACCCTAGGACTTGTTGTGAATGGTTGGATCACCTCCATATATCATTTCAACATTCAACAAAACCATTTGGGCCAAACCAAGTCAAAGTAAAAATAAAATACCACATATGCATAAAAGCATATGTGATACATGGGCATTTCACCAAACATTGACCTATGTCTTCAAACCTTGACCAAATGGTGTGAAACCCTCTCTAAACCTATTATAACACTAAATGGACCCTAACCCATGTTCAAGTGAAGCAAGAACAACCCTAGTACAAGTTATGAAAATTGGACACCTCATTCCTTATGTGTTAAGGCCAAATTTGCAAATCTTTGAACAAGACCATTTGATTTAGTTTCAATGCTCTTAAAATGTTTTTAACTCATAAGAACCACATTAGAGTCAACCAAAGTCAAATAAAATGGATAGAAATCAAATAGGGAGAGAATTCCCAAAATTCACTCACATACACATATGCCAAAATGCAAATCCTCCACCAAGGCCAAATTTGCTTGCCCCATTGCTTCTAAAATACTTCAATATGATAAACTAACACAATTGCATCATTGGATCAAGAATTAAATCAAAGCAAAACTCAAATTCAACATACATGTGATAATGGTCATTTTGTCACTTTATAAAATGTTCCCCTCTTTACCCCTCTGACTTTGACTTTTCTTCAACCAAACTTGGTCAACTATGACCATGTCATCCAAGACCACATGAAAGTCAACAACTTTCATGTTGACCATCTCTGCTAATATTGACCAGGTTGACCAGTAAAGAATTGCCAAGGGGAGACTTTGAAATTATGTGAAGATCATACCAAATTTGGAATCTCACAAACCTTGATCAAATGGACCACCACCACCACCATTCAATCACAATTATTATATAAATGAACTCCACCAAAAAGAATCCCAAAATTCCAACTTGGTGTTCATGCGGCCATTTAGTCGAACACCTTGCAGGCAGGGTTCATATATGTGCACACATGCTATTGTCCGGTGGGTTTTGGCCTAAACCACCTCTAGCTGGTGATGATATCCCCTCTCTACATCCCTGCATCCCTACATGTCCTTGCCTTGGTCGATTAAAGTGAATGGAGCACTGTTTCTTCTTCATGCCGTACACCATGCCACCCTCACGCACTCATTCTCTCTGGCCTTCCCCTCTCACCTACACCATGTCACAGAGCTCCACTAGCACACAAGGACGACGCCTGTACCCTCCCTGGATCGAAACGGGCACGATACTGGCCAAACAAAGCGCGCCCAGACGCGCCCGAACCGTGCCAGCGCACGCGGTGAGCGCGGTGACCACGCCCTGGACGCCGCCAGTACACCATGCGCCCGAGCGCCCTACTCCTCCTCTCGCCTGGCCCTCGTGCACGCACACACTACTCCACAACCGAACCCTGTTAGACAACCGCCTAGGCTCGCGGCCGCCCCATAGCCGGCGCCATGATCGCCGACCTGCCGCGCCGCATGCGCACGTACACCACCGTCGCCGGAGCGCCACGAGGCCATCATTTGGAGCGCCATCAAGCGCGCTAGCATCGCCTAGCCGTCGCCTACACGGCGCGCATCCTAGCTCTGCCCCTTCGCGCACCGTAGACGCCGCGCCATGGTCGACCCTTCCCAGCACACCACGGCCACCAAGTAACGCTATAAATAGAGACGATCGGCGCCTTCTCCCTGCATCCCATCCACTCCCCTCCTCTCACTGAGCATTCCCCACTGATCAATTTCACCAGAACTCGCCGGAGCAGCCCCAATCGCAAGCTCCTACCCGCCGGAGCTCGCAGACCATCGCCAACGATTGGAGCAGCCCCGAGCCTCGCCATTGTACCAGGAGCTTCGTCTGCCTCGCCAACGTCGCCTCGAACCTCGCCAGCAACCTCCGGCGACCCACAGCGCCCTCCGACCCCCTAGGTACGCCGCCAGCACGCCGGCATCTCGTCGGAGACGACGAAGCCCCTCGACCGTGCGATCAGGTTCTGATCGGATGGATCACGTCGCTCGTACCGCTTCGCGCGGTTAAGAGGCACTGACGGGTGGCTCCCACCTCGTCAGGCGGCCCGCGCACACGGGCTGTGTGTTGGGCCATGTTACTTTGTTTAATTCCATTCGGCCCATTTTGTTTTCCCGCGTGGCCCATTAATTCAAATTCGATTTAATCCATTTAGTTCAAATTCAATACTGGTGCCAACTTCAAAATTTAATAGTTTAAATTCTACTAAACCAAATTTAGTAAATTTTATATATTTAGAAAGCTCAGGAAATTATCTAAACAATGTCACTGGCCTCATGTCCAAATTCGAAATTAAATTTAAATGATAAAAATAACAAGGCAGGGACTTTTCTGACTTCAAATAAATATTAGAAATTATCTAGAAATGATCTTAAGTTGATTCCAACTCTAATAAATCACTTTTGACATAATATAATTGTTTATGCAAAAATATAGCATGGTTGTTTTGCATGATCATGGACTAGAGTTAAAATAATGGCTATGGAACCATTTCTAGAATATTTAATACATACACATAGAATTATTTGAATAGTATGAGGGCTTCTCTCTCATTTAAATTGTGATCTTAAGTAATTAAAATAGAGGTACTGACCTAGATCAAATAAGTCTCATGCTTGGTTAATTAGAGAGGTTAATCATTTAGATGATAGTTTAACTTATATGAGGTATATCCCCTCACATAAACCATTAATCCAAATAGTTCACTAAGAATTAATAACACATAATTAATGACCCATAGGTTTATATTGGAAAATATTTAATCATTCTCATAAGTAGTATTTAAATATTTCAAACCCATTTATTAAATCCTATAATAGACTTTGGTCTCATTTAAATCTTACCTCAACCAAATTAATATGAAGTAGATCCCATGGTCAATTAAAATTCACTTTTAATTAATTAATAATATTAAACCATTACAAGGTGTTACTAAAATAGTATGAGATGCTCACCTCATTTAAATCATCCTTCTCAAATAAAATGAAGTAATGTATGGACCTTTAATTCCTAAGCTCATACTTGCTCCCTTATAAATCTTAAATCCAAATAATATTTAAATTAATTAAAGCACATGAGATGATGAATCTCATTTAACCCATTTTTTTAAAATACTAAGTGTAAAGTGTTGACCTTGGTCAACATGAGATCACCCCTGGTTGTTTTGAGAATATTAAATCACCTCAGTAATAACCCTTTAAATTTGTTACACTTATGTGCTAAATCATATGAGAGATATTCCTCTCATTTAAATCTTGTCCTCAAGCAATCCAATATGAGGTAGTAATCATAGTCTAAGTAACCTCATATTAAATTATTTGATGGCATTAAAACACTACCATGTTAGTATTAAAATGCATGAGGTATGGAACCTCATTTAAATCATTTTCTCAAATGGTAAGTATGAAGAGGTTGACTTTAGTCAACCTAGGTCATATATTATTCATAAGAGAAATTAAATCTTAAGAAGATTCAATGAGAGGAAATTATTTTCTCACAGACTAAAGAGAAACCCTAACTCCATTTTCAATGAGAGGAAATTATTTTCCTATATTTAAATAAGGAAACCCTAGCATAATCTTGTAATAAATGTTAAGTAGTGATGCTAGATCATTGTGTGAGCCACTAAGGCTAATTAAGAGTACTTAAGTATTGTTTGGTGATTGTATCCTCGTATTCGTTTATAGACGCTAGTACCGGAGACTATCAAGAGGAGGAAGTATTCTACCAAGAGGAAGAAGAAGAATACTTTGATCACTTCACCAATCAAGGCAAGCTAACCTTCTTGCAACCTAGACTAATGCAAGCTAATAAACTTGCTAACCATCAGGGTGCAAAGCTCTACTAGAGCAAGGCATCATTACATTTTACTTTATGAACCTATCCCAAAGTTTTTACTTTATAAGCCTTACTTGATTTTATTTATCAAAGTTACTTTTTGATTTATGATTCAATTGGTCTAGAGTAGAACAATACTTGATTTAGATTGGCACTCCTCAAAGCTAGATAGCACCCCTCATATAGTTGCTATTGCTAATCAATTAAAATTGGATTACTCTAGATGGGAACATGTGACTTTGAAAGGAAGTTGAAACCCTGGGATGATGGTTCATTCCATTGAATGACTTTGAAGGTGAATATGACCAAGAGAAGATGGTGATTTTTGATATAAAACTGATGGTTGGGTTCGGATGCGATACCATTCCAATTTTGAAAGTACCCCCACAATACCCAAAATGGGTACGGGCTTAACTAGAAATTTATGTGCTTTAGTATGGGTTCCCTCTAAACAAGCGTCATCGGGGTTATGCCAAGGGCTGCCTCCAAAGACATCTGAGATGATGTGACATGATTGAGGTGAATTGTCCGGCCCAAGCCCTGTGCAGTTCCCGGGTTTACAGTTGGTTCTCACCGGGAGGCCAAGCTCATGGGGAGAGGTGCCTGTACTAGAGTATATAAGTGAAAGGTTATGGTTGGTAGTCCGCATACGGAGTATGATAAATCAGGGCCGATTAACCACGACGGATTATTGCAAATATTGTGGCACAAGAGTACGACCTCTGCAGAGTGTAGAACTATTCGAATAGCCGTGTCCACGGTTACGGACGATTGGAAAGGCCATACTGTTCCGTCATCAGACCATTTTCAAAAATGTGACATATGACTGGTGACTTGCTGTTGCAAGTGGAATGGTGATTTGGGATTGAATCACCACTGAGTTGTGGGAATGACACTAATGTTCCCACTCGAGATAGTCTATTTGATTCAAGCATCTTTACTAAATGTTTATGAAATAAACTTGGCTTTATGCAAATAAACCTAGCGCTTAGTATCCCCTTACCACAACTAATAGTGCTTACACTAGTATTAGTTTGCGAGTACTTTAAAAGTACTCATGGCTTTGTCCCTGGCTATTCAAATGGCCAGACTATGAAGGTGAACGAGTTGTACGAGGAAGATGGACAGCAGAACGTTTACGACAACTAGGACCGCTCTCGACGTCAACGGTTGCTCGTGGAACGGATGGACCACGACCGTTACTTCGCTTCCGCTATGTGTCTTGTAATAGGATCTCTAGATCCACTATGTTGTACTAAGACTGGATCATGTGATCCTTTGTTGTAAGACGATTATGTGTTGTAATAAATGATGTGTTGTGATATCAAGCTATTATGTCTCGCAAAAACAATATTCCTGGGATTGCGAGGAATGGCATAATAGGCATCTGGACTTAAAAATCCGGGTGTTGACACATGTGAGGGAGAGTGTTCAAGGAGGTGGGACCGTTAGATAATAAGCTCAAGATCAACTCGAGCTCATTTATTCGTGAGAAAGTGAAGATCTATCGTGAAAAAGTCATGACAGTAGTCATGTTGAGATGACGAGTTGGGGGAGGAAGTCGCCGATCGGCAAAACCATACCATTGGTGTAAGGACCAGGGGTAGGTTGCTGGGTGGAGTCACCCTTGACAAAGGCGAGACTCCCGAATTGGATGAAATTTCTAACAACGATTGTGGACCTGATCCCGCCGAGTGTTCCTCCCTGGAAGTCATTCTAGACGCCTTGTGCCCACGGTGGGTGCCAAATGTCGTGGGAAAGTCACATCAATAGTCATGTTGAGCTGACGAGTTGGGGCAGGAAGTTGTCTGCTACCAGGGAATGGATTAGTACACGATGTACCCAGCTTTAGGTTCCACGACGGTGGCGGAACCCTACGTGTTGCTTTCAACTTTATTATCAGTATAGCAATTACAACGATACTCGATGGCTTAGGATATGCGAGTAGGGCTAAGGCGAGTTAAGCTAGCGAGAGCTTGTTTGCATATTGCTTGTCTCTCCCCTAGGGGTCTTCATGTGCCTCCTTGTTAGGGAGCATGACTACAACTCAGACTATGCTTGATATCTTCGATGGCAAGTCCAATTAGTGTCTTGTTCGTAGTCACTTTGTACCAACTTGGAAGGCGTCGATCCAAGTCTTCCTTGTGCAAGCCCACGCAGGAGCAGCCGCTGGTAGGCGATGGGCCTCCCATGCCGCACGGGTCGTCTTTGTCGTGGGGGTACCCGCTTGGTATATCCCCACGTCAAGATCTTCAGATGGTTCTTACATCTTGACATGCTAAATAGCAAACCATCATTCATAACACTTTGCGGGGGGAACTCAAGCTGCCCGCGATGGTCATGCTTGACCGAAACCATGAAGCATAGTTAGTTTGTGTCATGGTGTGCTCTCTGTTTGGCATTGGCCCAACACGAGCCCACGCCTTGGCCACTTCTCAGAGTTTCGGTGAACATCAATTCATGTCGGTTGCTACCTCTGTTAGGACTTCCATTCTCCTAACCATCCTTTGGAAGATACTGATAGATGGAAAGTAATCTGCTTATAAGATACATGCAGTTTAGTGATTATCTCCCATCATGACTATGTGCAATTCTTGAACAATTTCCCCTCTAATGATTGTTTGAAGAAAAAGAACGGTGTCCACATTTGTCAGCATTCAAACACATTTCCCTCCTTTTAGCAGGCCCGTAGTTCAAAGTGACAGGGAAAAATAAACTCTACGGCGTCAACCTACCCGCAAGTCCCCTGAAAATTCAAATTCTACGTCAACGACACGCGGGACCCACTCCGACCTGACCCACCCGGTCTCTCGCGAGTCATCCGGCGGCCACGTACCCAACCCTCGTGTCCAACCCCGCAACGGCTATATTCGCGCACCTCTTTCTCTGACGCGTGGGCCCAGGAGATCTGAGTCGTCTCGCTTTCCCCTGATCCTTGATAAGTCCCCGGCCGCCCAAGACTTCCAAATCCCTCACCGACCCGAAGCAGATCGGCAAATACATGGCGGCCATGGCCACGGACTTCCCCTCGCCGGCTCCGGCCGCCGCAAAGCTCCCCGCGCCTCCGTACCACCACTCCCCCGCGGCCGAGGAGGCCATGACGCCGCCGCCGAAGCCGGCGGGCCAGGGCCAGCGGTCGCCTCTCCCGTCGCCGCTGCAGCTGTCAGGGTCAGGGTACTCGCTCCACGACCTGCTCCTGCTCTCCCCGTCCCCGACCTCCCGCCGCAGCCGGTCCAGGCAGCGCGGCGCGGGCGTCGACTCCAGCCTGGAGATGGCGGGGACGCCTCCGAGGCGGACGCGTCGCGCGGCGGCGCCCGCGGGGGCCTCGCCGAGGAACGGGAGGCGCGCTAGGCGGAGGCTGGAGAAGGAGGTCGAGCCGCAGGAGGACGCCATTCGGAAGGCGCGCAGGAGGAAGCCCACCTGGGCGGCGCCGAAGGCCGCAGCCGCGGTGGCCGTGGCTGCGGCGGTCGCAGAGAAGGAGGATGACATGAGCTTGGCTTTGGTCCCTGCTCCATCCGATGCCCCGCACGGTGATTCGAGCTTGCTTAATTACCGAAACCATTGATCCGAGTGCTGGCTTAATTCGAAGCATAACTGACTAACTGTAATTGTTTCAGTCACGACGGCTGACGCTCTGGAACAGTCCGGGTGGGAAGGTCTCTGGGAAAGGATCGTCGAGCTGGTGATGTGGAAGGACGTCGCGAAATCAGCGCTCTGGTTCGGGCTGGGATCCATGTTCTTCTTCGCCTGCTCCTTCTCAAGAGAGATCACCTTCAGGTACTGCTAGTCTGCTGCTCTTTTACCTGAAATTCCTACGTGGCTCATTTTCCCGTGCTAATCCCGCATAAGTTTCCCATCTACAGCCCGATCTCTGCATTCTGTCACCTGGGCGTCATGATCTTAGGCCTAGCCTTCTTGAAAGATTCTGTGCCACAGAGGTATGCAGTGTGAACCACAGATCATCTGCTCGTTGCTGTATTTCAGTCAACGAAGTAATTTCAGTTCGCATTTGTAGCAGCCAGCCGCTGGAGACTGGAAGGAACTTCCAGTTGACTGAAGAAGATTTGCTTCGTGCTGCCAGAGCCGTGTTGCCGTTTGCTAACTCCTTGATATCTACGGCACAAGTGATCTTCTCGGGTAACCCGTCGATGACTCTCAAAGTAAGCATCAAATTCAGCCGTGGCTTGCGTTTCTGCTGAAGCAAAATGTTTTCCCTGACTAATTTGTAACCCCTGAAAAAACATAGGTATTGCCTGTTCTTCTGTTCGGTGCAAAATATGGTAGTCTGGTTACCTTATGGAGGCTTCTAGCCACAGGTACAATTGGATGCACAAGGGTAGCATTGGCTCAATTTTAGCATATTGCAGGTTATATCATGTTCTTGTTCATGAAACTTTGCAGGATTTTTCTCCAGTTTTACACTCCCCAAGCTGTATATGTGCTATTCGACTCAAATTCATAGAACAGGTATAACTACTAGTCCCTGCTGACATTACCTTCTTTGTAACTTATGGCTGATGTTCATAGCATAACACCAGTTTCCACCCTTTTTACTCCAGTCGAGAATGTTAGAGACCGGGCTCTAGAAGCATGGAAGTCTTGCCCCCGCAAGAAACTCGTTGCGGGCACAGCAGTGACAATGTGCTGGAATTTGTTTAGCATCAAGACACGCTTCCTGGCAGGTAGGTACAGTTGGGATAACTTGTGATGTCAATCTTTCAGTTGCTTTAACTCCAATATAGTGTTTCATAGAAATAGGATGTGTTTAACATAAAATTATAAAAAGTTTACCATATTTCCATTGATACACATAATGTAAAATATGATGGAGGTTTCGACGTCTGTATGGTGTCATTGTCTCCAATAAACAACCTATGCAATTTCCGTTTTTCTCATGTCGTTCTAATCTCACCGTCCATGACAAGTTCCAGATGAAGAATTCATGGATTATGATTACAAACCGTGAAACACCCTCCTTCAGATAATATGGAGTAGCTGTTTCAACAAAATAAAATATCTTCTTAATGTTGACGTTCTATACTTTGACAGTCATTTCAGTGCATGTAATGTTACAAATGTGATGTTACACTTTAAATTGTAAAGTACTAAAACAAAGCTAAACTTTCAGAAACATGGCCTTTGAAACACTTAGAGATCAACCGAATTTAATAATCTGGATTTCTTCCTGATGATGTTCTAGTTTAACAGTCTGTTCAGTGTGCATGTCATGTTAGAAAATTGTGTTTAAGGTTGAAATTGGGAAGCACTTGAACAGAGTGACACTTGGAAACATGGCCTTTTGAAACTCTTAGACTGAAGTTAAGAATTTGGAGTTCTTGCTGTTGATATTCCATAACATTTAACAATCAGTTCCGTGTCCATGCCATATTAGAGAATTATGCTTACACTTGAAATTCGGAAGTACTTAGACAGAGTGACACTTTCCGAAGCATGGCCTTTGAAACTCTTAGAGATTGACCAAAGTTATTAGATGCCAGAACGGGGCAATCTTCTGAATAGATTTATTATCACCTCCCAATTTTTTTTATAAACTTACTACTTCGCCCATATCTGATTTTTTTTTATAAACTTACTACTTTGCCCATATCTTAATATTCAGTCATATTCATATGTGACATTAGATATGTTTTAGCTCTTCATAATTTTCAATATTAGATAGATAGTGTTTGTTTGTTTTTTAATAACTGAAATGATAACATCGCATGTGTGGGTTTAGATCCTTTGTTGCGTACGGGAATCATTCATTTTCTTATGATTTGAACCGAATTCAAATTCAGTGCAGCACATGCATGACTGAATATATCAACATAATAACATTACATATTTTCTTGCAGCCTTCATTTCAGTAGTAATACTGCGCTACAATCATCAGTACCACAAGGCTGATGTGAACCCAGAAGTTAAATGTTGCCAAGATGACCAAGAGCAGGAAATGGAGGTGAAACCATAGAAAACTGAAGTATATCGGCATCTTGCCGCTGGAAAGCTTGTAACGTTTAGAACTCGTTATTTCTGTACAATAATGGTCAGTTCCATGTCCAGTGGTTCTACTTTGTGTCTGGCTACCAGCTAACTTCAACATCAGGACTGGCTCTACCGTAACCGTAGCATAAGTATCCATCCTAGTGCAGTCAATGGCCATGGATAGAATTGCCATAATGGTTTATGAAATAGTTGCATATGTGTATTTACCAGAGATGGGCATTTGAGCCGATATATATAATGGCACTCAAGTTCATAAGTGAATATTACAAGTCATTACATGAATCTGATAGCACGAAAACAATGGCCTAAGAGCATCTCCAACATCCAACAGACGCGCTATATAGGCCGCGCGGCATAAAAACGTCCGATATAGCGCGCGCGGGACAGAATCTGGCGCTCCAGCAGGCGCGGTAAACGGCGCGGCGCTGTAAAAAATTTAGGGCGCGCGGCTTTTTGCACAATCCGGAGCGGCATATCTGGCGCGTCGGCTACAGCGCGCGGCATCGCTCGTCCTAGCGCGAAAAAGCCAACGGCTGGAAAATTCCTCCCCCGCGCCCGCGCCTTCATTTCCCCACCTACCGCCGGCGCGAAATCCAGCCGCCGCCGGTCGACTCCGCCGCCGCCCCCGCTCGCGCGCCGCCGCGTCGTAGATCCGCGTCGCCCGCACCTCCTCCTTGCGGCGGCGGACGTTCCGCCGCGCCTGTGTCGCTCGCGCGGCCGTCGGCGAGGAGTTGTAGCCGGCGGTCCTTCTCCGCGGCCCCTTCGCGCCGCCGTCGCGTTCTCCTCCGCGCGAGCGTCGACATGTCGTCCTCGTCGTCGTCGAGCTTGCTTGCAACATGGCGCGCCCATGGTGCTCGCCCATTTGCTCGCAAGGTATGAACCTCCGCCGGCCGGCCTCTATTTACTCGCTACAATTGTTCATAGTGAAGTAATTTCATACATATGTTTGTAGAGTTCCTCATATGATTCATCGGATGACGAGTTCGACCAAGAAGAAGAGGAGAACATATCGATACTATTAGCATACCGCGCCGTTAAGAGGCCAAAATTTGGTGGATCGGTGTTCGGTAGACAGAAGTTGTGGAGAGAAAGGATTGAAGGGCATGAGAAATTGATGCGGTCGTATTTCAATGAGAATCCGATTTTCCCCGAAAGCTATTTTCGGCGGCGTTTCCGGATGAGTCTCAACTTGTTCAAGCACATTGCAACGGAGGTCACCAAATATGATCGCTTCTTTGAGCAAAGGAGGAATGCCGCCGGAGAACTTGGCCATAGCACATATCAAAAGGTGACCGCCGCCTTGCGTATGTTGGCATATGGTATACCGGCGGATCTTGTTGATGATCATTTGGCCATGGGAGAGAGCACTTCTATCTTGTGTGTGAAGCGCTTTGTCGTTGCAATTGTCAATGTCTTTGGCTCCACATACTTGAGAGCCCCCAATGCTCAAGACACGGCAAGGCTTTTGGAGATCAACGCCAACCGGGGGTTTCCCGGTATGCTTGGTTCCATTGATTGTATGCATTGGAGTTGGAAGAATTGTCCAGCGGCATGGCATGGACAATTCAAAGGGTACAAGAAGGATGCCACCATAGTACTTGAAGCGGTGGCCGACCAAGAGACTTGGATATGGCATGCTTTCTTTGGAATGCCCGGATCTTGCAATGACATCAATGTTCTTCAACGGTCACCACTGATGACAAGACTTGCAATGCGGGAAGGTCCATTGGTGGAGTTTGAAGCAAATGGCCACAAGTACAACTATGGCTACTACCTCGCCAACGGCATATATCCAAGGTGGCAAACATTTGTGAAGCCAATTATTCAACCAAAAGGTAAAAAGCAAACTCAATTCCACAATGCACAAGCGGCGGCTAGGAAAGATGTAGAGAGAGCATTTGGGATTTTGCAAGCCCAATTTGCCATAGTTAGAGGACCGGCTAGATTTTGGGATCAAGAATGCCTTTGGTATATCATGACCGCGTGTGTAATCATGCACAACATGATTATAGAGGATGATCGCGGAAAAGATGTGGATCATACCCACTACGACTTGATGGGGGTTCCCGTGCAAGTGACGAGGTCCGCACATAGGATTGCCCGATTCATTGCCTCATACCATGCCATTCGGTGCAACGACACACATGATGAGCTTCAAAAAGATCTCATGGAAGAATGGTGGAATTGGAATGGACAACAATAGTTGCATATTTGTTGTATTTGTTTGAAAACTATGTGTTGTATTGTCTCAAAACCATGTTGTATTGTTGTATGTTGGACGTGTTGTATTTGGTGCGATGATGGCAATGGGCAGGGTATGGGCAGGGTAGAGCAATACCATACCCATACCCGTATAGTCAATGGGTACAAACTTCTACCCATACCCGTACCCATGGGTATAAAACTTTACCCATACCCATACCCGGCGGGTACCCGTACCCATTGGGTACCCGGTGGGTAGGATAAATTCTACACAAGTCAATCACAATTTTACATTTATCGATAACAAATTTGATTAAAAAATTTAACTATCTCAACTTAATAACATGTAGTTGAGTACATAACAATTAACATAATATAGAAATCACATTATCATATTCTAACATCATAAGTCAACAAAAATAGACATGTCACGTAAGATTTGACAATAAACGGGCAGGGTATGGGTTTACCCGCGGGTACGAGGCTATACCCGTGCCCTTCCCATGACTTAACGGGCAGGGTATGGATACTACCCATGGGCATAAAAGTGTACCCATACCCTGCCCATGCGGGTACGGTACCCGTGGGTACCCGTACCCGTGGGTACCCGTACCCGTGGGTAAAATTGCCATCCTTAATTTGGTGTGAAGTATTGTTGTGAACAATGTATTGTATTTGGATGGTACAATATATTTGTGAATTTTTATATATTGTTTGATCTTCTTGGATGCATACTTGTGTGTGTTTGTTGTTTGCGCCGCGCCCGCGCGCTGCAAAATGGCGCGTCCGGCGGAGGTGCTATTTTACCGCGCCAACGCGCGCTGCAAAATGGCGCACCCGGCGGAGGAAAAATCGATCATGCGCGCGGCAACGGTTTAGCGCGCGCAGATTTTTGCTTTTGGCGCGCCGCGATATAGCGCGCCTGTTGGAGATGCTCTAACTACTACAAGTCTGTGCAGCACATTTTTTTCTTTCTTTTCTATAATCCCCAGATCAGACCTCCGGTAAACATTGCTAGAACAAAAACGATGGCTTGACAGCTAGGAGAGCTGTGCTGCATTTAGTTGCTCACCTATCGGCGTGCACCGTGCCGGAGAGCCGCTACGAGACACTGACTTTGAGAATCAGGAATTTGAATCATTGACATGTATTCCCTCCGGTCTCTTTTAATTGATTCGGATTTAGTACAACTTTATACTAAATTTAAGTCAATTAAAAAGCACCAGATGAAGTAGATCCCACATAATTGATGGCTCCACTCAAAGCCACCTTACTTTGGGCCTCCTAAGGGCATCTCCAACCGCGCGACCCAAACGGACGCGCTGGGCCGTCCGTTTTGGGCCGTTTGGGTGGCCGAACGGACACCCGGACAGCGGCCCGTGTCCGTTTGGGTCGCACGCTGCGCCCAACGCGCGGACGCACCGCATATGTAATTAAAAAAATAAAAATAAAAAGGAAAAGGAAAACAGCCAAAAATAACATTAAACTAGTGGTTAATTAAATTTAGCCCTATTTTGGGCAATTTTTACACAAAAGAAAGCTCTATATGGGCTTTAAACTAAAAAAAAAAAAACCCTAGACAGGGTTTGCGAGCACGGTGGCCGCCGGCAGTACTACCCCCAGTAGTACTCATCATCGTCGGCGTCGATGGCGACGACGCCCCCCGGCGGCGACGCGCTGTTCCGGCTCGACACGCCGGAGGGCACCGTGGACTCCGGCCAGGGCTCCCACTGCGCCCTTTCCCAGGCGGAGTGCGGGTTCGGCGGGCTCGCCGGCTGCGCGGCCGTGCCCTCCGCGCGGACTCCTGCCGGAGTTGCTCCTCCGCTGCGGCCTGCGGCTCCGCCCGTAGCCGGAGCGTGGCCGGCGCTCCTCCTCCGCCGGGCGCGCGGCCCGGCGCTCCTCCTCCTCCCGGAGCGCCGCCGACGCGTAGCCTCCTCCCGACGACGCGCCGGCTCGAGGAAGGCCCACGCCTCCGCCTGGGCGTCCTCCTGGGCCTGGCCGCCTCCTCCAGCGCGGAGGTGCGCAGCGTCTCGGCGAGGTGCGGCCATTTGGCCAGCTCGTCGAGGTCGCCCTGCTCGCGGGACACCGCGAGCGCCGCCTACAGCTCTGGGTCGTCCTCCTCCTCCTGGGGCTGCGGCTGTGGCTGGGGCTGGGGCGCGGGCTCGTTGATGTAGAGGCCGCCGGGGCGGCGGCCAGCCCGCCCTAGCGGGTGTGCGCGGCCGCGCGCGAGGCCGCGCCGTCGCGGATGTGAAGCACGTGCCGGCGCGCATCGTGCTCCACCTCGAACCACAAGTCCCAGTTGGGACTTGCGTCGCCGTACGCGGGGTCCTGCTGGAGGTCCGCCGGCAGTTGAGCGCGGCGCCACCGGATCTCGGCGTAGCGGGCGCGGCCGGAGCCCGGGATGGGCGGCACCGAAACCCGATCTGGGCTCAGGTGCCAGCCGTGGGGGAGGTGCACGTCCCCCCACGGCATTGGGACGTCGGCGTCCCAGAACATCTGCGCCACCGCTACGGTGACGTAGATCCGGTCGCGTCTGGGCGTCGCCGGCGGCCCCATGGCGAACGGCGCCGGCGCGGCCGGCCGGCTGGCTGCCGGCCTCGTGGTCGTTGGCGGATGGCGAGAACTCGCGCTTCGGGGCCATGGCGGCGCGGAAGCTTCGAGCTCGTGCGTGCGGCCGTAGTGGAAAGTGGGGACTGGATAGGGACAGTCCCCTTCCCCAGTCCACATTTAATAGAACTGGGGCACCGACAGGTGGGCCAGCCACGCGGACAGGCGGACACGCGAGGACGCCGCGTGCCATCCGCGGCCACGCAAACCCAGCCCAGATTTGGGCCGGGTTTGCGTCGTTCCGGACGCCGCGGCCGTCCGCTTTTACGGTGCGTCCCCGCGTTGGACCGGGTTTTTATCCGGCTAGACCCATCCGAACGCGCGGGAGCAGGATGAATCGCCCGGTTGGAGATGCCTAAAGTAAGCTAATATGCGTCAACCGAATAGACGCATCATCTCTGTGTCCATGGGACGGTCAATTTTCCCTAATTTCCTCCACATTTTATCAAGTGGTCATGGTATATATATAAAAAAGTCATGGACAGTTATATGGACAGGTATCCTTGCAAGTTCCAACCTTTCTTCGGTCGATTTGTCACTTCAAGCAATGCATGTTATGCACGTGTCCCACTTTGTTTGTGTTACGAAGGCGTGACGGCCGATGAGTGTTCCTGCAATTTGGATTTGCTAGTTATTTAGTTACCTCACTAAAATTTTATGCCCTGTTTGGTTGTATAGAATTCGCCTCCGAATTGAATTGGCAATGAAATACCAAATCAACTATTTCAATGGAATACCATATTGGCTGTTTGGATGTGTGTGGTATTCACACGTAGAATCAAGGTTACAATGGAATTCTAAATCCTGTTTGGTTGTACATTGTGTGGAATTGACAGTTTTTTTTGACTTTGAACAATATAAACTATGTAATATGACTTAAGATAGACATGTATATATCAGAATGCTTCAAATATTATTTTGCACATAAAAATAATTAAATAATCCAGAAAATACTTCCATTTGACAGAAAAGAGTGTCAAGTACTTGCAACAATTTGTAAAACATGGATAATAAATATATCTGACATAGCACAAAGTGGTCGCTTATGTCTTACAAATAGCACAAAGTAAGTAGATTATGTCTTACAAATAGGAGAACGAGTGGACAATCCATAAACAACAAAGTTCACCACAAGATCATGGAGCAGTACATAAGAACAACCACACACGGTAGCAATCATCAAGGCAAGGTCAAGAGCCATGGCTTCCTCATCTCCATGGGTAGTGCCATGTGTGATTCAAACGTGCGCTCATTGGCGGTGAGCTTCCCATAAGCTACCAACAGATCAGTACCTTCCATAGTTGGTATCTTCTTTAGTTCAGCAAGGATTTCAGATGGAGGAGTCACCTTTGGTGGCGGAAGTGCAACGGTTGTCTTCAACGCATCTTCAAAATTACATCTCAGCTCTCCCACCATGCTCATGATAGCATCAGCAGTACGTGGCCTCTTCTTAGGCGCCTCAGGAGTTTCTTCATCATCCTCCTCAACTTGAGCAACTGATGAGGATCCAACCTGAGCACACTCACCTCCCGTCTTTGCACCTGCACCTGTGGCATGGTCTTTTGAATATATAGTAGAGATAGCTTGCCAATTCTTCACTTCCTTGTTCCTGTAGGGAGCTGCATCCTTGTTTGCCTACATAAGACATACCTATATTAGAGACGATGCAAAAGCTACAAAGGAAACCAGTATCATAAAATTTAAGTGTTACATACCTCCACATATCGAGCCCACACTTCATCACTTTCAACACTCACCATGTTATTGTCCCAATCCCATCCAAAACCACTCTGAGCAAGCATCTTGCTTATGATATCATAATGCTTGTCAAATGTTTTAATTCTTGCTACTATTTTATCCTTGTTGATGACAACGTCACACGTCTCTTTCACATATCTTATGCAAGCATTGTACACATGTGGCTTCCAACCATTTTGTGCATGGTCACCCCTAGAAAGCCAAACGACCCAGAAGCAGTCTGAAAGGCCGGAAATCATTTAGGCCGGCCGGTACGTACTGGACCGGCTCGTTTAGCAAACGTACCACGCCTGCGCCACGACTTGAGGCACGGGTGCCAGTACAGCACGGCCCGCTTATAAATGGGTGCACTGGTCCGTTGGGCTTCATTGCCCTTTCTTCTCTGGATTCGGGGTGGTTTTCGTTTCTCACATTTTGCCATTTTCCTCTTCTAAGCAGCAGGTTGGGCGGAGCTGTTCGCTGTTGGGGCCTGGGGCTGGGGCTGCCGCGCGTCCGCCTCGGGGTCGCCGCCCTTGGGGCGGTGGTCTGCGTCGGACTTCTTCGCCTGCTCGCCGGCGTCGCCCCTCTCGGTTTGTGCTCCTGTGTGTCCCTTGTTTATTTTTCTTCTAATGCGAGGCGCGTTAGCATCAAGGAAAATATAGCGCGCTATAACAAAATAGCGTCGGCCGAAAAATACGCTATTAGCGTGCTATAGCGCGCTAATAGCACGCTATAGCGCCGAAATAATGTAGCGCGGGCTGTTTAGAAACGCTATAGCGTGCTATTACCGCCGAAATAGCGCGCTATTTTTTCCATGGGTTAGCATTGGTTGTACACCAGAAAAAACTATAGTCTCTAATCTTCAGTCATACTAGAACTTCTAGTCGTTCTCTTGTTTACATTATTTTGTGGTGGAAAATGTAATGTAGAATTAGATCAGGATAGTTCGATTCCAAGAGTTGTGATATTTGATTTCTGATTGGATTGAAACGGCTCGCACCTTACCATTTTTCAAGCCAGGATAATTCACCATTGAAACTTAAGTACATCTGCTCATGGATCATGTGAACAGATTATATATTCAAATATTTATGGATTACAGACTAGTTATGCACTTCATATCGTGGCTGGCTGTGCTCATCCTGACTTTTCAAGCTGCGGCCGCTGACTAGTGCTTCCATCTAGTTTGTTATTGCAGAAGAAAGTTCCAAATTGTAATATCTGGGGCCAAGCAGATATGGCATGGGTTCACATGTGGTGTGGGATGATAAACTTTTTTATTGATGTGGATGATAAACCAAGAGCTATACTTTGACTGAACAGACCACTAAGCTGCTGAAGACTTTTCCAGATTATAAGTCAACTAATCAGAGAAACCTATAAACTGTCGTCCTTTTCCAAATCCACAGAAACACGTATGCAAGCGAACTAATAAAAGAAACTCTGTACATTACGATTTTCAACTTTGAACAATAAAACAATACAAACTGACGAAGATTTCGCCAGATCGTAAGCAACTAGTATAGCATTACTTCCTTTCAGTTTCAGAGAAACTTCTCGGTAGGTCCATACAAACGGCTGAGCAAACTAGCCAATTATTGTTTATTACTACTCCACTCAACGTGTTACTGTTTTCATGCTTTGAATGCATAATGAACAATATACAAAATTCAGGTAAACGTCTCCCGCTCAACGCTGATCTCACCCATGAAATAGCCAAAAATATACCTCAGTATTGGCCTTTATCATCTGCAAAGGAGTTCTGGGCTACTCAGAACCCATGGTCTAGCAAGTCTGGTGTACACACACAATCACATAGCAACAAAGGAACCTGAGATAGCATTGGCCTTAAGTTTAGCTAGCTAGAAAGGCAGCGCCATAGCCCATAGGAAGTCTCCAACCATGAAAGAAGCACCACTCCTGATGATTCTCATCACCTTTCAAGTGGTGGCCCTATCTGCAACCTCCTCCGGGATCTCCATGTCATTGCCAGGGTGCCCTGACAAGTGCGGTGACGTGCCAATCCCCTACCCCTTTGGCATCGGCAATGGCTGTGCCGTGGCTAGCATCAACAGGTTCTTCACTATCACCTGTAACAACACCTTCCATCCTCCACGGCCGATGATTAGTGACCCTTCAGTGTCCACGGAGATCATTGACATATCCCTGGAGCGTGCTGAGATGCGTGTTTACGGCCCCGTCACCTACAGCTGCTTCTCATCAAACACCACCGTGATGGACAACTACACCGGCGGTATCACCCTGGTTGGTATGCCATTCCTCCCCTCAACAGCCCGCAACCGCTTCATGGTCATTGGCTGCAACACCATGGGTATCATTGGTGGCTACACACACAGCACCCCGGACCCATATGTGGCCGGCTGCTACTCCTACTGTCAGGGCATCAACAGCACTACCAATGGTGCCCCATGCAATGGGAAGGGCTGCTGCGAAACCACCATCCCCACTAACCTCATCGACTTCGGGGCGATCTTTATTATCAACCAGAGCAGTGTGTGGTCATTCAACCCATGCTTCTATGCTATGCTTGCAGAGGTTGGATGGTACAGCTTCAGGCAGCAGGACCTTGTCGGGCGTCTTGGGTTCATCAAGGAGAGAGCCAAGAGAGGTGTACCACTTGTCCTTGACTGGGCCATCAGAAATGGCTCCTGCCCAAAGGATGGAGCGAAGGCGCCAATCGGATATGCATGTGTCAGTTCAAACAGCTATTGTGTGGATGCAATCAATGGCCCAGGTTACATGTGCAACTGTTCTGAAGGATACGAGGGCAATCCTTATCTCCCCACAGGCTGTCAAGGTGAATAATGTACTCATGTATAATATCTCTTCAATTTTGAAATCAGGATAAGCAACTGTCAGGAGGAACAACTCTAGCCAACTCATTGCGAGCATAATTCAGTAGATTCTCATTCCTTCTTGAATTTTTCTTTAGCTTCCTTAATACTACGTTTTATGTTATGGCATGCTTATGGCTTCAAGCTACTTCAAATTAAATCGTCTGTAATTCTGTTCAGACATAGATGAGTGCAAGCTGCACAAGCAGAACCCCAAGTATACAGAATTATATCCATGCAAAAATGGGGTATGTCGCAACATACCAGGAGGCTACGTGTGCAAATGCGGGATAGGAAAAAGATCAGATGGTAAAAATTCTGGATGTCGACCTGTGCTGAGACAAGTTGAACAGGTGGTGATAGGTAAAGGACGATATATACCTGATAGCATACTCTTTGTTAAGGTGCATTTCCATGCTTTTTATGAGCTGAAACATCTCAAAAATCATGCTCTGCAGGTCTCAGTGTTTCCTCAGTTGTGGTAATAGCATTGGCGTGCATGTTGGCTATGAAAATTCAAAGAAGAAAGCACAGGAAGGAGAAGGAACTGTACTTTAAACAAAATGGGGGTCTGAAATTATATGATGAGATGAGGTCCAGGCAAGTGGACACCATTCATATACTTACAGAGAAAGAGGTAAAGAGAGCCACAGAAAACTACAGGGATGATCGAGTTCTTGGCTGTGGTGGTCAAGGAATGGTTTATAGAGGAACTTTAGATGATGACAAAGAAGTTGCCATAAAGAAGTCCAAAGTGATCAACGATAACTGCAGAGAAGATTTCGTAAATGAGATAATAATATTGTCGCAAATCAATCATAGGAACATCGTGAGGTTACTCGGTTGCTGCTTGGAGGTGGATGTGCCGATGTTGGTATATGAATTCATATCAAACGGTACCCTCTCTGAGTTTCTTCATCGCAAAGATCGCAAATCAGTGATCCCCTTGGACCTTAGACTGAAGATTGCCACACAATCAGCAGAGGCCCTTGCTTACATCCATTCATCAACTTCTCGCACAATTCTGCATGGAGATGTCAAATCACTCAATATACTCTTGGATGATGAATACAATGCAAAAGTTGCAGACTTTGGAGCATCAGCGTTGAAGCCCATAAATAAAGATGATTTTATCCTGTTTATCCAAGGAACTCTTGGGTACCTTGACCCTGAGTCTTTTGTGAGTCACCACCTTACAGACAAAAGTGATGTCTACAGTTTTGGGGTTGTTCTTCTAGAGCTACTAACAAGAAAGAAGGCCTTATACATTGATAATCTCGGTGAACAGAAAGCGCTATCTCATACCTTCATAGTGATGTTTCACCAAAAGAAGCTCCATGATATATTGGACGATGATATAATAGGAGATGAAGTTATGGTGGTGCTCGAGAAACTAGGTGAACTCGCCATGCATTGTTTGAACCCAATAGGAGATGAGAGGCCCACAATGAAAGAAGTAGCAGAACGCTTGCAAACATTGAGGAGAATCAAGATGCAGAAAGTCAGCACAGCAAATCCTATGAGGATGCATTACCCTGATGGAGAATCATCAACGTCTGACGAGACGAAATACCAGAGCACGGACACAGCCAATTTGGCCTTAGATGTAGACTTTGCAAGATGATTATTGTATACATCTTTCTTGGCCTGTTGATGTAACTAGTGAGTATAGTAGTTTCTTGAGACACACCGGCACATCTTTCAAGATCACTGTATCTGTTTTTATGTATATTGCGCAGCTCATGATGTCTAAGCCAACTCTGTAATTTGTGCAACTGTGCTTGGCGATTGGCGAATAACCATTCCACTGTATCTGCATAGCATTATGCTTGTTTCTTAAGATCTATCAGCTTTCATTTTACTCACTAATAAAACATTTTAGTGGATATGAGGAGTACATTAATGATCTCCGACTTGTCTTTACTCATAATATTTAGCAAAGTTTCTCTCTATCCAATACCGCCTGCCCATCAGATCAAGATAAAGTGAGTGCATAAGGACCTGATGGTTGTATTTATCAATAGAGTTTTACACACAATGCCAACAAACTTCATAAGGGCCTGATAATGTACAGAGTTGATGAAGGAGCAGAGAACGGCAGCCATTAGTGACCATGCTGGATGTACTGCTGCAGGTAGTCTATTAGAACGGCAGCCAAACCTGGCACCAAATAGAACACCAGCATCTAGACTGATAGAAGACACTACGCACATCTAGTGGTAGTAAACCATGGCTGGATGACAAGTGGAGAGCAGGAGTAGAGGAAGGCCAAGAATTCAAGAAAGCTAGGATGAGCATGAAGAAGGGTAGACCAAGCCTCTACGATTTGCTTTTCCTGGGTACTCCATGAGAGCTACTAAATCAGATGCTTGATAATTCAGTTACCATTTTAAATTACTAGTCAACCGTTTTCGCATCGCAGGAAGTAGAAAACCATTCCTCAACTCTAAAATTGATCCTCAGGCGGTCTTATGTACATAGCCGTTTTGTTTTCAATGTACAAACACATGCATGGCTTAATTTACAATCTTATTTACCTTTCTATATACCATGAGAACAAACATCTTACATGCATGGCCATGTGAACTAAATTCTAAGAGAACACAACCGGAATGCCATATATTTACACATCTTGCCTACATACGGGGCATGAACTATGGCCAATGAGCCATTTGTCCACACAAGGTTGGTGGAAGGTGTGAGAACACAGTGGCAACCTCCTCGCCGTCTCCCCCGTCAAAAGATCCTAGGACAAGAACATAATGTCAGGGTGTCGAAAAATAAGATTACAATAAGTACTCCCTCCATCCGGTTATGTAGGTGATATATAGTGCACATTTTGATTGATTAAGACAAGTTTTTAAACAAAACTTAGTCCATTAGTTTGTAATTGATGACATTAGATTCGTATTCAAACGTACTTGTAATTGTGAAAATAGTCTTAGTTGGGTAATTGTTGGTCACAACCTTGTTTTAACCAATTAAATACACCCTATATATCAGGACAAAGGGATTCATGAGAAGACAAATATTGAGTTTGTTTCATCATCTAATGAATGACATATTGACATGTACACATTGTACTCCCACACATTCATGAACCAACCAGCATTTCCAAAGAAAACAGAGAACGTTTGCTTGCTTGCAAGGAAAAGATGTACATATAATGTGAGGATACCAAGTGGAGCCTACGCCAACATGTAGAAGGCATTCTACTGTTACTTATAAAATTCTTCATGGTGTGTTGCTAACTAGTATGCTCCCAGAAGCTGGTCACTAGATTTGCTTACTATTCAGATCTGACAATAGGTCTGAGAAAACAAAATCAAGCAAGGAAGATAAAATCCAGGTACAAATACGGTCAAGTATTGATTTTAGTTATCCACTGACTTTCAGATTGTGATAACTTCCATGAGTACATACCTTCTAAATGGACATTATCGCATAACAAATAAGATTATTTCAAAGAGTCTAACCAGATAACATGTCTGCCAAATATTTATTAGGGTGACATTTATTTCATATTTTTATAGATACGACCACATATTTTAAACAACAACTAATTCCAGCTTCTCATGAGTGAAATTCCTACGGAGTTACTTAGGTTATTACAAAACAAGACGATTTTGAGATAATTGCCATAACTCCCCACCTCTGTTATGCCAACAACAAGTCAGATGATATCGAACCGTCCAGCCAGACAATATATTATTTACCAGGCTGGGCAGCATAAACTACAGATTATTGGAGAAGACCTACCGTGCAAGCTTGGAAGGCTGTCTTCAAGAAAGACCTAGGACTTGTTGTCCATAGAGTTAAACCTGCCCATAAGGGGGCTTTGTCTATTTGGCTTGAGCTTTTCTAATCAGTTTTCTCTCGTTAGCTCCCCTTGGTTTCCCTCCCTCTAGGAACCATCCCCATGTATATATCCATGTAATATTCGGACACTCTTGTTTTTTTCCTTTTATATTAATGAAAATTGTACCCTAGGGGGCTCCCCTAAGGTTTTATGATAAAAAAATACAGATTATAAAGTCTGAAATTATTTCACTACTAGGTACAGTCGAATAAAATATGTATGTAATGTTACACTTGTACCTGCAGGCAAATAGGGCAAGACAAGTTTTCACCCATTGGCTCTTGCTTCTGATCAACCACCACATGATACGGTAACTTCTTCAAGTTATTTTGTGAGACTCCATCCGATGAAACTTCTCCAAGGATATCATGCAGATCATCATTGCTAAACTCTGTAATACCAACCTGCTGAATATCTAAACTTCAGTAGGAAAAATTATGTGTGCCGCAAGCCCGCAAAGGATAGAAATTTCACTGTATCAATTAAATAACGTTTGTACTCATATATAAAACATTATCAAATGGATTAGTATACAGGTACAAAAGTCGCTGCATTAGAATGGTCAATGGCAAGAGCACTGCAATTGGTAGCAAGCATGAAGAAAATAACTATCATTTGGGCACTTTCCCATTACAAAGGATACTACATCACCGTTAGAGCATGTCTAACAGTGCCCCGTATAACCCGCCCACCCCGTAAAATTCCGGCGACATACGGGGCAGGCGCGGTTTGGGCCGTCTAGCAGGCCCCGTATTCGGGCCGCCCCGTTTCGGCGGAATACGGGCCCAGGAAATCGGCCCCGTCGCCCCGTACATATAGTGGGCGCAGTGCGAGTGAGGGGTTAACCCCTCACTCGCAACCCTAGCTCCGCCGCGCGCCGCCGCCTCCTCCTCGCTCCGGCGAGCAATTAGCCGCTCCCCGCCACGCATTCCACCCCAAAAGCTAGGATGGACTCCCGCCGCCGCGAGAGGTCCTCGCCGGGCGAGCGGATCGAAGCGATCCCGCTCGCCGGACACCGTAGAGGAAGCGTGGCGGCTGAAGTGCAAACTCTCAGCCGCCGGCAGCCGCCGCGCGGCCTGCAAGTACGCCGGCGCGCCGTACGTGCCGGACCCGCTCCGCGAGTTCGCCGCGGGTGGGCGGTGGTACAAGCAGGACCCGCCGCTCAAGCCGATGAGCGGCGAGGCGTTCGAGAAATGGCTTCCCGGGGTTTTAATTTTTGAAAATACGGGGCGAAATACGGGGTCTGCTAGACGGCATGGCTCGAAATGGAGCAGTTTTTCGATACGGGGCGAAATTAGAGCCTTATACGGGCAGCGAAATACGGGCCTGTTAGACATGCTCTTAGGGGTATAGAGAAATGACCTGCCAACGATATGCCATATACACTGCTGGCTCATACTGCTCTCCCAGAAACCGAGCATGAAGGAGCTGATCCACGAAATCCCCCTGGAAAGCGAACAAGCATTGCCGTGTCAGAAAATCCTCTATAGATGATGGATCAGTAGCTGCCATAATGCCACCCACTGAAGTATAATATCTTTAGAAACCTTACATTAAGCCCGCAAAAGAAAACCTTACATTAAGCATTGGAAAAAATGTTCTGTAATCCAGGAAAAGAAATGCAAGCAGCAACTCTAATTTAAAACACCATCAAAATGATAAGCTGCGGTAATTATCTTACTATCCAACTGAAATACATTAGGGAAAATGGAATCAATATTGCCTCTTAACTTGTTGACTAAATGTCATTACAGACTAATTTGCTGAAGAATCTTACCGTGCGGACCATGGATGATGTACTCTGCGGGGTTGATCTGTCGGCGCACCAATATGCGCGAGAAGCCTCCAGGACTTCGATGGACAGGACAGCGCCTGCAAATGCCCCCAATCCAGCTCCTCGGAGAACGCCGCTGTCAGAGGCTCTCCCAGCCAATGCGCCCGTGACCGCCCCCGTGAGGCCTCCAGCTTCGGACATGAGAAATCAACACCAAAGTTAGATCACACAAACCAAACATTTCAGCAAGCGAAATTTTCTATTGCTACAAGTCGTGGAGGCGGTGTCGGCTGAAGAAATGGCAAGCAGAGGAGGTCTTATCCCATCTCCACCAAACAATAGGCGCTTGAAATCGCTGACAAACGCGTAGAACAGCCAAGAAAGGAGGAGGCGGGGCGCGTACCAACCGCGAAGAGGCCGGTGAGCATGCCGGAGAGGATGCCGGCCACGAGCCTGGGGAGGCACGTCGCGGCGCGGCGTTCCTCCGCCGCCGCCGTCGTCGCAGCTGGGGGTCGCGGCGAGACCGGCTCTGCGGGTGCCACCTCCATCGCGATCGACGGCCACGAGGCCTCCGGGCCGCAGCTCAGCGCGGCGTCGGGGGTTGGGTGCGTGGTGGTTGGCGCATGGAGGAAGGAGGGTGGGTCGCCGACGACGGGATGAGAGGGAATGAGGCGTGACGCAACCACGAAAACGAGTGGCCGATTGGCTTGCTGCCTGCCTGCTGGCGCTAACTACTGGTGCCTGTTGCTTAACGACTTCCTGTATTTTGGTCCATTTCTTAAGATTATTACAAAAACATATTCGCAGATTCAGTCCAGTTGAGAAACGCATATAAATGAAAAATACAATGAATGCTGTCCATGACATATCACCAAATACCACAAGAACATACAAATATCTTTCATCAACAAAAAAAAAATCATGTTGACAAGTTTATTTTGAAAAAACAAGTCAAATTCCACTACTGTTTGCTCCACGACTCCACGATTTGTGCATGTCCATCTTGGTTTTCTTCTTAAGTTCCATCAGGGCACCTACAAGACATGAACTATAGGCAGACACTAGCTAGGATTATTTCCCAAGCCCTTATGTCTAGTTCCCACCTAATCCCACGATTTGGTTGAGATTCGCCATAAAAGGGGGTGAGGAGAATCCCATTTTTATTCTTTTTTTCGATAAAGGGAATATATTAATATCAAAAGATACTAATTACACCTAGCCTCTGCAACAACGCACCACCCTAATAGCACTACGGATGCACACAACCAAAAAATAGAAAAGAAAACTAAGAAACAAAAATCCCGCTACAGTATCTCGAGCCTAACAACAGCAATACATCCACCACCAAGACAACACCTGAAATACAGACTCTCCAAAAACGACGCCTTTAAAAAAGAGAACAATGCTCTAACACCGTCGTCGCCCGATCAAAGATCTTAGGTTTTCACCCTGAAGATAGTCCCCGCTCTCAAAACAATGTCTCCAACAAGGTCATTGCCAGGCACAACCAAGTAAGGCCGGACCTTGGGTTTTCACCCTGAAAGGTAGGACTCGAATTTCACTTGTGTTGTCGCCCCCACTTTCATACCGCCGTTATGAAGCCCAAAACACCGAGCAAGTCCCATTTTTTTATCCCTCACCGAACCATTTACCCAAAGACAGAGAAAAGTAGTGCCTTAAACTAGTGAAATACTTTTCTACCTACACGAATGGATGTGGGTGTTTCCACCACCGTCCATTTATTTCTCAAAATTCGTGCTAAAAGATTATTTTCTCTCTCCATTTTTTATCCAAATCTCAAAGGACAACGAGTGATGACGAAAATATCCACACCCATGAATGTAAGTATAAAATCCACTCTCCTCAAACTAGGGCCTCTAATGCGAGTAATATTTATGACAATTTTCTTTTTCTTGGCAATTTAAGAGCCTACATGGCTACATAGGAGGCTAGGTTAAATACATGCCCTAATGCTTTCGTTCAACTGTATCATCTTTATCTCATCTCACCTTCTTAATCTATGTTGCACCACTATAGTACCATATCTAAAGGTGTATATGATGCCCCCATAGGGGGTCTCACAGCGCTTTGGATTTTCGGCCGTCGATCGAGCCGACGTGGCGCGATCTCCGCCGTCGATTTCGGTCCCGGGCGCGAGGCCCTCCCATGAACCCGCGTTTTATCCATGGGTCGTGTGAAAGCCCGCCGGCCCGCCTCTCGCGCCGCGCGTGGCCGCGAGCTGAGGGAAAAGGCCGCGCCTCTCCAATCCCGTCGCTCCCTCTCCCCTTCCAATCCCGCGCGATGCGCCCGCCGCCCTCCCGGCCTCCTCTCCCTCGCTGCCGCTCTCCTCTCCGGCGAGCCGCCGCCGCTCTCCTCTCCGGCGAGCGTTGTCGGTTGTGTCCTCCCCGCCATCAAGGCCCCCGTTCTCGTCGCTGCTGACAGGAAGATGAGGAGCGAGAGAGGGAGAAGGAGTGGCTTCCTTCCACCCAACCGGCGGCGTCCGCATACCTTGCGCCCAGACCTCCACACGACACCTCCCTTTGTGGCCGTCCCGTGGGCGAGGAGCACGGGAGGCCCCCAACCGCCGCCATCCCTGGTTCCACGGCGACCGGCGAGCGGCGCTTCCCATGGTCGCCATGGCTGGCCCGGAGCAGCGCCGGTCTTAGGCGCGACCGCCGCGTGCGGCATGAGCAGGCCGCCTCCCGCCGTCGCCATGACTCGGCCCGGAGCAGCACCGGCCTTGGGCGCGAGCGTCGCTTCCCATGGTCGCCATGCCCGGCCCTGGAGCAGCGCCGGTCTTGGGCGTGCAGATCCGCCGTCGTCCACGTCTTCCGCACGCTCCGCCCGCAGCCGCCGACGGTGGCCGGTCTTAGCCCATGGCGGTGCTCTATCGTGGATTGGGTTAAGGTGAGGTCCTCCTTCACCGATGGGGATTTCTTGCCGGCATCATTTTGCCCAATTTTTTGCCCTCTTTCTTTTCCTATTTCTCGGGTGAGGGTTTCCGGCTCATTTCCGGCTCGTTCATGCAAGCTCTTTGTGACAGCAAATTCATGTAAGCAGAATAAGACGGCCGTTACAATTGATGACTGCAATGATGTGCCTATGTACAGTGAAAAGAGCCTGCAAAAGGCAGTTTCAAACCAGCCAATCAGTGTTGCAATTGACGGCAGGGGCAGAGAATTCCAACTCTATAAGTCGGTGAGCTATTGTCCTAGAGTTCTGATTCTCCCTGACTAGGGAACACAACATTAATTGTTGGTATACGTTTTTGTTTCAAAATAGATGTTTAATCTACTCAATTAGGAAGCTATGGTATATGCATTAACTGATACAGAGGCTGGGGCTTCCACTTTTCGAAAATAAAAACTCAATTGGAGAGCTCGGTAGTATCTGAGCAAGGCATGAATATGCTAGGTCCTCCCACCTAATTGCTTTCATTTGCTCATCCGCCAAATTGGACTATTGATTTTGTGTGTGGATTTTTTTTTTTTTGCATATTTTGCATCTTTTTCAACCATTATAGGTTAGGCACATTTTCCCTAGCTTTGTCTGACTGCAGATTGATAAAAACCAACAATTAATTGACTATGGGTGCTTAGTGCAATGGTTAGTGGTTGCTGGTTTCTTCTTCGCTGCAAATTTTGTACAATTCTCACTCAGTCGAGAGATTATGGATAAATTGCAAGAATGAACCATATGGTAAGCTTGATTTTATTCTAGGTGGTGTGCAGAACTTCTTGGACAATTTATCACATAGTTATATATGTCGTACCTATCGTATCTTGGACCAGGATTTGTAAATCTTATGATGGATGTTTATTAACACTGTTCTTTTGTTGATATTTAGGGAACGATCCTCTTATCAATATGACGACTACTGACAATTATATCTTGGGTAGGTTATCACTTTGAATCACAAAAAGCAATTTACAGCCACTTAGAAAATTTGGCCCTACAGAATTTCAATTTGCTCAGTTTAATTGAGGATTTCCTTTCAAACTAAAATTTTGCTTGGATGCTTTTGTTATTGATTTGTATTGTAAGACTGAAAAGTGAACTTAGATTGGCTCAAAATGTGTGCACAACGTCTTAACTGCTTCTGTTCTGGCTATTGTTTCCAGCAGCTATTCAGGTTCTATTGGTATTCTAGATTAAGTAGATTTGATGGAAAAATTATTTCCAAGTAAATTGCTTTTCCAGTACTCATCTATCCTTATTATTACATCATTAGTCCATATAGCAACCGTCTGTACAAGGTACCGTGGGTTCTTCTGCAGAATGTGTTGAGGTGCATTATGGAGAAATATTCCGAAGTGCAAGATTGTTTATGATTTGCAATTATAAATTTATAACAGAAGACTTTGCGTTGATAAGATCTTTTTTTTGTTTGTTCCGCCCCACTTTCCATATATTTACTTCACTTTGCATTTAACACCCACTATGTTTTTTTGATCCATTAGTTTGAAATTTCTTTGCTGAAGTGCTTATTGTGTGCTTTGCAGCTAGCACTAAAAGAGATGAATGGCGGCAAGGGATAGCAGCAGTAGGCTAGCTTGGTCTAGGATCAATAGTGTCGGCAGAGCTGTTATTTGGTAAGCTTCATATCAGCTTATTTATTTTTTGTACTATTAAACTATATATGATAACCCAAAAGACCTATGCACTTATGCTGCGTGGAGCTGCATTGGAGTACTTCAGTTCTAGGCGTTCTCACTGCTCTTATACCGGTGCTTGGATAGATAGACTTGGATAACTCTTTTTTTCTCCCTTTGCCTTTTCGTTGCTGTTGTACATACTTTCTTATGCAGCACCAATATAGATGTGTTTTGTTTCTTTGTATGCGGCGTATACATCTATGATCTATCTCTCTTTTTGTTTCACCCTCTATGTATGTTGATGCCCTTTGTTTTCTTTTTCACATCACCTGCATTTTATTTGGTTGAAGTGGCTACTGCCAGTGCTTTACTCAAATGATTGCTACCACATTTATGTATCTTTATGCATATGCAAACACTGGCACCTCATGCCTTCTATGGCTACATTTCTCTTCTGCCTTCTTATGTTTGTCATATGTTTAAGAAATAATATATGCATGCACTTCCTCTTCTACCCAAAATAATAATAAGTGCCTCTTCGAAGTTACTACCGACATGTAGTTCTTCTCATCATCACTACGAAGGGGTGCTTGTGTATTTGATGATATTAGTTGATATTAAGATTAAGAACTTAACAAATTATAATCCAAGTATAAAGAGGCCACAAAGGACATACTTCATACCTGTACATCTGTTTTTATCACTTGGTAATCGAGTTGTATTGGCCACTCTCTTCATGCTGAAGCAGCACGGCCAAGCGCTCAAGCTGCGCAGCAGCTGCCTTATGCTATGACTTGGGGGGTAGGCAGCCCACGGCAGCATCAAAACTAACTTGGTGGACGACTGGGAGCTACCACCGCTGACTATTGCAGCGCCATGGCTTAGAGCGGTGCCACCTAGGATTCACCATGGTATTCAAATCTGGAGCGGAAATCCACCACGACGGTGAGGATTCTTCGTTTCCAAGGAGGGAGAGAGGTAAAAACCACTTGGCCAGTAGATGTGTGGTAGAGATGATGAAGAGAGAAGAAATGTGGATCGGAAGGAGAGATGAAGCCGTGTCTTATTTCGTTTGATACATGTTACCTTCGGTGCACATAGCTTGCCTGGGTCCAGCCAAGTCATTTCTACACAGTTGTAGCAGTACTCTAATGTTTTTTAATTTCTCACTTTGATGTCTTATATTTATTTATATATGAATTAAACAGGTTTGTTAACCGATCGAATGGTATTGATAACCAAGAAATGAGTTTACTCAGATTTGATTGTCTCTATTCAAAATCAAACCATGCTACTGCGTGATAGTCACGTTAACTAGCTGACCAAGAATAATAGGTGGATTTCGAAATAGCATTTTATTGTAAACTTGTATAAATGCTAACGCTTACTATCAAGTGTAATAAAAAAGGATCATCGGTGCAAAATATCAATATCCAAAGATGCAGGACGGAGGAGTGCACGAGGATAATCTGGCTTATTGAAGTAAGGCAGTGATAATGTTCCCTACATTGTTCTTTCACTCCTGGTTAGTTTGCTCTTCGTTTACAGTACCTAACTAGACATAGAAATATGTTTATAGTGGAAATATGTTCCGTGAATTCGACATTCTTTTAGTAAACTGTAATGTCTTACTACAGACTAAATGGAGGGATGTGCTTACGTGTTCTTACAGACACACCATATAAATACTCTCATATTTATGATTTTTTTCTTAAAAATATGGAGGTCCTTAGATAAGTGTTGATGATTGATTAAAAATTTATGTAAGCATAGTCTTCGGCAGCCACCGGTAACTAATTTTCTGATGGTTATTTCCAAACAGTCCAATTTGGAACTTTTAGGCTATAGACTAATGTTTACGTTCAGTTTTTAATACCATTGCCATAAAAAGGTAACCTCATTGACATTTTTATTCCCATCTTAAAAATTAATTCTCATCTTAAAAATTGATTACTCATGATATGTTTTATTTCAACAATTGTGAATCTATTTCGCGCTGATGCTTCTTTGTACAGCGGTCAGATTTTTTTGTTGTTGAGCGCGTGCCATGAAGAAGTACCATATTCAACATGATACCTTACCACGATAGTCATTTGCATCGCCTTAGATAGAATATAAAGATATATGTATTTTGTTCAAACAACTTGTTTCAACATTTTAGTCTAATTTGAATCTCATGGTACTTTAAAGTTGATACTGCACCATGTTAGAAATAGTGAGCCCAAAAAATGCCAACCATTTTCTTTGAATTGTGTAATTCACCGCTTGATCAAGTCATTTATCTTCCTTCATGCAGCTCAATGCCCATTTTCGGGGAAGCCGGTGTACAATGTGGAAAGGATTGCTCCATGTAGAAACGGAAGAAAGGAAGAATTTTGTGGGAAGGACTGCTCCATGTAGAAACGGAAGAAATGAAGAATTTTGAAGAAATAAAGAAAGGACTAATGGTGATAAGGATCGTGAAGGTATCAAGTTGGTTCCTAAGTTCAGAAGAAGATGGGTTTAGTACCTTCATTACAAAAAATTAATTAAATAGATTATGTTTTGTAAGCAAGGCTAAATTAAAATAGAGAAACATATATAAGAAACCCCGTTCCTTCTGAAGTTAGTTAAATTGAGTTGCTGGTCCATCATGTTCATATAATTGTACGCTACTCCATTTGTGATTTTGAAAGCTTTATTTTAATTTCATCTTATTGACACAAATCTGTAAATTTAAAAAACATATTATTATTTTCACACATTATCTTTGTTGTTATATAAAATGTAAATCTACGCGAATTCCACGGGATCGTGCGCCAAGGCGCACATCTAAATCTAGTGTTAACTACCCATCATAGTCTTGCTCCTCTTGTGTCGTTAATAATAAATGAAGCCGGGCCCTCTCCATAGTTTTGCCTACACTTTCAAAAAGTTTTTTTTTGGCTCTCAAGCTCCAGTTATATGAAAAAACGATGTCACAACACAAAAATATGATGTGGCAACGAAATACATAGCAGGGGAGCAAAATACAATGCCGCCATATCTTTTTATCCCTGAAAAATATAGGACGTGCCCCAGTTTCTAGCTTCACGAAGCATGAACACCCTAGCTCTGCAAAGCTCAGTTAAGCTGCAAAATACGGAGTTCATTCTATCAAAATATCAGTATGACATATTAACATTGGCGGATCCAGCGCATAGTTAATGGGGCAGCTGCTCCCACTCAATTTTCTACTAGCTTGTAATAAGTTCACTGTTCAAAAACTAGGCCGATTAAGCGATTACTAGGCCGATTAATCGCTACTAGGGGCCTGACCGTGTCGATTACCACTAATCTCTTGTGTTAATCTTTTAGCCTGATTTATCGTACCGAAAGTCCGATTACTAGGTATGTTCCCGATTAACTACTACACTTTTTCAAAAAAATTATAAACTTTTCAATGCATATAGCTAGTACAGGTGCTACCCCTCCCCAATAAAGTAGGTTTTGCAAAGCTCCCGTTTGATTGCAGCCTCCAACAGCTCGAATTCCGTTGTCGCCAACTAGTTCCTTGCCCTCCCGGACCAGTTACTCTCAGTTGCCTAGATACAGGAGCTCGACCACCTTGAGTAGCTTGTGCATGAGCTTAAGGGCGCCTTCGATAGGTTAGGTGGTTGAGGTGTAAGAGGGGTCGTACCCTAGGTAGGTGGTGGGAGAAGATAAACTTCAGAGGTGAGAGGATAAGAAGTGGAAGGAAGAAACGCGGCTTCGACTAGTGGATCCTGATTCGCTCGTGACCTTGAAGATTAGGTCACGGAGGAGAAGCATACATGTTTTTCTGGGATTTTAGGCTCTAGAGAAGTAGGGCCAGACATATAGAGGCTCATATACTATTATTTTTCTTATATAAACTGTTTTTACGTGCTAATTTGTGTAGGTTACACCGATTAATAGCCGACCGATTAAATCAATGAATCGTCCGAATTCCGATTGATCACTACTCCCAAGCCGACCGAGCAGTTAACGATTACCGATTTCAATACCGTTGAATAAGTTAGCTAAAGAGTGGTTTGCCCCAGTGAGCAAAGATATTTTTACCACTTAGCATATTTTTGCCCCCTTCTAAAAGTTTACTATGTGTCTGTCCCTGCTATTAAGATGTGAACGAGTTTCGTATACACTAGAAAATGGCATATTTAAACCGGGAAGCAACATCGATCGTTTTTCACCCAAAAAAATTTGATCGGGCTACGGCGGGCTTACGCCAGCCTGAACAATTAAACAACAACAAATGTACATGGGATCATTACAAGGATTTTAGAGGGAGAGAGAAAGGAGCAGGGGGATTTCAAGGCGGGTCGAACCCGTTACACCAATTATTAAGAGAGGAGGAGGGAGAGGGGGTGGTACAACAATGTGCCCATAGTCTAATGTCCTCAATGCACCTACGAGAGACTAGAGTAGTTTCTTCAATAACGGCATTGAAAGTCTTGGCGTTTCTTCTTTTCCGGGTATTCCGGGCGATGGCAGTGACAATTGTTGTTTCCTCATAATTCCTGCATAGCATTGTCCAGAGGTCTGCAAGGTTGGAGGGCCCCCAGTGTTGAAGTCCGGAAAGAAGAAGCTCCAGACTTCCCGAGCGCGGGGACAGGATAGCAACATGTGATCCGTATCTTCATCTTGAGAGCAGGAGAGGCAGGCAGCAGTGGTACCGGCGTTCATTGGTGGGAAGACGCTTCTTCTAGGCAAGCTAGCCAAAAACTTTGCACTTTAGTGGGGCAGCACTCATTCAGACCTTTTATGCAACCTCATCAATCTGCAGATGCCTGAAAGAATTGATATAGACATTTTTGTTCGAGAGCTTTTTGTTAGTGAGGCGGCCACAACGGGTATCCGGGGAATCGCAACTCAGGATCACAGAGCTGAGCTCATTGGCAAGGGTACAGAGGTCGGTCTCCGCGGCCAGCGAGAGGCGCTTCACCAAATTTTACACTCAAATGAAAAGGGGAAAGTCCAAGTCCTTACTCGGTTGAACCTTTCCATATCCTGAGAGCAAATCATGTTCTTGGGGTTGGTAACATCATCCCCTCGACAGTGCTCTATTATCGACTTAACAATGTTCACATGCAATCAAATGTACAAGGAATTAAGTAACCTCTTTATGAGAAAATCTTAAGTAGCCAACTGTATGTCAACAGGATATTAAGCAAGAGATGGAGTTGTGTTCTAGTTAATCACCTCGTATAGTTGATCTGAAATTACTCTGACTCCATGTAGATATATGGCACTCTCGAGCCAATATCCATAGGTTCACTTGTAGCCAGATTACCTACCAGGTTTTTTTTAGATATGGGAGCATAGCCCCGGCCTTCGCATCAATCGATGCACACAGCCATTTATTAAATAAAAACGTCACAAGTGTAGTACTTATTACATAACGAAAGTCCGGTAACCGTAGAAAACTAAAATATCGAAACAGAACAAGCGTCGATGGAAGGTATACAAAGAACTATCCATCTAGAATTCTGCTAATGTGTCGCCATCCAGTAGCCTGGAAATAGCAGTCCTGAGTGACCTCCAGGAGCCGGTTGCATCCAAGTAACCATGGTATCCCGCTGGTCCACCGGGAGCAAACATGCCCATAGTTGTAGCCAATGCGCCGCACGAAGGATAACCTGCAAAAAATTTGTGCCTTTTTGTTTATTAAAGATAATATCATTCCGGCTAGTCCAAATCGACCAACAAATTGCCGAAATACCAATTCGAATAAATGTTTTATCTTTCTTATTCACTCCATTTAGCCAATTACCAAACATATTAGTTATATTGGAAGGAGGTGGAATATTATATGCAAAGAATATCATTCGCCAAACAATTCTTGCAAAAGGACAATGAAGAAATAGATGATCAACGGTTTCATTGTTGCTACAAAAACAACATTTTAGACATCCTGTCCATTTTCTCTTTGCCAAATTATCCTTAGTAAGCAAGTACTCTATTACTTAAGAACCACATAAAAATCTTAATTTTTAGAGGAACCTTGATCTTCCATAAGTATTTCCGTAAAAATCTAGTATGACCATTCATAAGATCAAGGTACATAGATTTAACAGAGAATAGCCCAGATTCATTTAGGTTCCACACAAACGTATCCGGTTCATTAGATAAATGAATAGACATAAGCCTCTGACATAAGTCTAGCCACAAATTATATTTATAATCATTGAACATTCGTCTAAAACCAACATTCAGCGGTGTATTTGCCAATACCGTAGAAACCAACTCATTTTTCCGTTGGACAATATTATATAATGACGGATATTGTAAAGATAGAGGACAATTACCAAGCCAAGTGTCCTCCCAAAACCTCACCGATATCCCATTACCAACTTTGAACCTTCCTCTCTTAAAGAATTCCGGTTTAACCCGCATAAGCCCTTTCCAAAAAGGTGAATCTGTAGGTCTAGCCTCTACCTGAGCCAACGTTTTGTTTTTAATATACTTATTATGCAGTAATTGTTGCCACATCCCTTCCTCGTGTAACAATTTAAAGAGCCATTTACTTAAAAGACACAGGTTTTTCAACTCAAGCACCTCGATTCCCAAACCCCCCTGATCCTTAGGCCTACAAACTATATTCCATCGAGATAATCTGTATTTCTTCTTATCATTCTCCTCTTGCCAGAAAAAGCGGGAACGATAATAATCAAGTCTCTTGCGCACTCCTTTAGGGATTTCTAGGAAAGATAACATAAACATAGGTAGGCTCGTAAGAACAGAATTTACAAGCACCAAACGATCCCCATAGGACAACAGTTTTCCTTTCCAGCATCCTAATTTTGAGGCAAAACGGTTCTCCATCGGATTCCACTCAGAATTACGAAGGCGCCGGTAATGTATAGGAACCCCTAAATATCTGAAAGGTAAAGTTCCAGAAGTACACCCAAAGATATTTTTATATTGGTGTTCAAAATCCGTAGCTTTACCAAAACAGAACAACTCACTCTTATGAAAATTAATTTTAAGACCAGATAATTGCTCAAAGATACAAAGAATGAGCTTCATGTTAACGGCCTTAACTAAATCATGTTCCATAAACAAAATGGTATCATCAGCGTACTGCAAAACCGATACCCTCCCTCGACTAAATGTGGTATGAGGCTCCCAACTTGACCCTCCTCTTTCGCCCGAGCTATCAAAATAGCTAGCATATCGGCAACAATATTAAAAAGGATAGGTGATAGCGGATCTCCCTGTCTCAATCCTTTTCGAGTTTGGAAATTATGACCCACATCATCATTCACTTTAATCCCCACACTACCCCGTTCTACAAAACTTCTAATGCGCTCACACCAAATATGATCAAACCCCTTCATCCGAAGTACCTGCTCGAAGGAAAGGCCATTTTACCTTATCATATGCCTTCTCAAAATCGATTTTGAAAAGGACACCATCTAGCTTCTTACTATGTAATTCATGGATCGTTTCATGTAACACAACTACTCCTTCTAAAATGTGTCTACCCGGCATGAAAGCAGTCTGGGATGGTCTGACTACCGTGTGTGCAACATCTGACACCCGGTTAGTAGCTACTTTAGTGAAAATTTTGAAGCTGACATTTAACAAACAGATAGGTCTATATTGTTGAATTTGTACTGCATTTTCTTTCTTGGGAAGCAACGTAATGATCCCAAAGTTTAATTTAAATAGGGGAAGCCACCATTTTGGAAGTGCCCAAACATGGCCATCAAATCCCCTTTAATAACATTCCAAAACCTTTGATAAAACTCCGCTGGAAATCCATCGAGCCCCGGCGATTTATTGTGTTCCATCCGATTGATAGCATTAAAAACTTCATCCTCTCGTAATAGTTTTTGATAGAAGTTCATTTTCCTGAACAGACAACTGTGGGATATCATTAGTACGATCCTCCATCATAACGACAGAATTCTCGTCAGGTGCTCCAAAGAGCTTTTTATAGTATTCAGTAATAAAAACTTTTAAATTCTCATCGCCAACAATGATCCCTTCTTCTTGTTCCAGTTGGAAAATTTTCTTCTTTCTATGTTTTCCATTAGCAATTAGATGAAAATATTTCGTATTATTGCCCCCTTCCTGAATGTGTTTGATTTTAGCTCGTTGTGCCCATTTGGTCTCTTCATCTCTTCTAAGTTTATTTAATTGTTCATTTGCCTTCCTCAATTCAGCCCTTTCCTCATCATTTAAAAGACATGACTCAGCCTGAATATCCAGAAAGTCTATTATATTTAGCAACCTTTCCTTCTCCTTTTTGTATTTCCCACTTAAATTCTTTGCCCAGCCACGTAAAAATCTCCGTAAATGTCTTATTTTGTTTTGCCAAGTTATTATTGGTGTTTTTCCAGCGAGATACTCGCCGCCCATTCCCTTGTAATCAGATCATAGAAGCCCTCTTGTTCGAACCATGAAAGCTCAAAAGAAAATCTCGCTTTATTCCCAATATGAGCATGATCTCCCGAATCAATTAAAAGAGGGGTATGGTCTGAACCGGCTCGTGTGAGAGCTCTAACCGAAACCAAAGGAAATTTTTGTTCCCAGTCCACACTCGTGAGAACCCTATCAAGTTTTTCGAAAGTAGGATTAGCTCTTCTACTGGCCCATGTGAATTGCCTACCCGAGAGCACAATTTCTCTAAGGTTCAAATTTTCAATAATGGCATTAAACATAAAGGGCCACCTAGGGTTAAAACTATCGTTGCTCTTCTCCTCCGGCCTGCGAAGGATGTTAAAATCACCGGCTAACAAAATAGGTTTGGTCTCATTATCGCACAATCTCACTAATTCCGATAAAAATTCCGGTTTTCTTGAGTCTTGGGCTGCTCCATAAACAGAGACAAGAATCCACTCAAAACCATCATGGTTAGAACGAAGGTATAGCTTCACACAGAAGTCACCATTGTCCACATTCTTAACCGTAAGAGTTGTAGTATTAATACCAATTAAAATCCCCCCCGACCGCCCACAAGGTGGAAGACAAAACCAACCAAAGTCGGCTGTACCAGCAAGACTACTCAAAAAATTTCTTGAAAAATTTGAACGGCCCGTCTCTAACAAAGCAATGAAATCTAAATGATGTTCCCGGATAGCCTCCTTGACAAACAGGTGCTTACCGAGATCCTTAAAACCCTCACTATTCCATGATATACCTCTTAATCCCGCCATTAAGAATAATTTTTTTTGAACCTTACTCTATTACTTCTTCGCAAATTAGTCTTATCATAAGACTTTTTTTTCCTCTGTCTTTTATACACATTATTCGGTAAAGGTACATCTATTATCGGCTCATCGCTCAAATCCTCTTCATCAACTAAGTCCTCGCACAAATTTGAGGCTTTGTTAACTATTAAACATTGCTGTAAATTTTCACTCGAAGAAGTATTTTCCGAATTTGTATGTAACATAGTAAGTGATCTACTGAATTCATTATCAAGTATTAATTTGGCTGACTTGATTGCTTCATTCTTCGAGTTACCCAAAGACACACCCAAAGAAGTAGCCCTACTGATTATCTGTTCTGGGGATAAGGATAATAAAGATGGATTTGTAGTTTTGGACAAACCTGTTGCACTTGGATCCGACCGACGCTGAGCAGCATACATAGCCCGCTCCATTTGCGTGTGATCCGCAGTCGCTTGAGCCCCAATCCTCGCACTTGAACGCACATGCGACGTCCTTGGCTCCGGAATTCCTCCGAACGCAATAATCTCATCACGTGAGTAAGTTTTAACAACTTCTGTGACAACATCCGCATAAGATGATGAAATGGTATTATCAATCGCGGGACTATCTGAGAAAACTTGATGTGAATTCGAAATAAAATCACTTCCAGTGATCGTCGTACCTCGGGAAACCCCCTGCCCATGCATATTGGGCTGATGAGCTCCGACCCGTGCTCCGCCATCCGCTGGCCTCGTAAAGCCTGCTGGCGCCATCAGCCCGACAGAGGGCGCCAAAACAGGCGACGCAGCAGGCCCCGTCGGCGCCGCTGGCTCGGCAGTTCTAGGCTGCCCCGTCTGCACACCCGCCGCGGTAGCCCTGCTCGTAGCAGCAGCAGGCACGGCAACGCTCGATGCACGCGCTGCATGCCTCGACACAGCATGCCCCGCAGCTGTCGGCGCTGCAGGCTCGGCAATCCCAAGCTGCCCAGATTGCACACCCGCTGCGGCAGCCCGGCCCGTCACAGCAGCCGCAGGCAAGGCACCGCACGCTGCATGCACTGCATGCCTCGGACTGAATGTTTCTGTACGACGTTCTGCTGCCTGTGTCTGTACTCTGAGAACTGCATGGCTGTTATCAAATTGCCTGGCCGGCTTGGTACAAACGCCAACTCCTCCAAAATGAGCACTAGACATAGGGGAAATAACTGAATCAAAAACAGGTTCAAGAATAGTTGGACTAAAAAAGGATAAACAAAACTAGAGCTAGAATACCTCACTGTATTCTCAGTGTGCTTAGTTTGTTTACTCGTAGCAGTCAATATACCATCATTTGTATTCTTCAGATTTTGTGCTGAGAATGAAGGAGACTTTGCAAGCATATTACCAACATTCTGTGTAGATGTATGGCTCTTGTCACCCTCACTGTTTTCAGTATTTGGAATATTCTTAGACCTTGTAATATCTCTGTGTGATACATTTCCACTCTGGCCATTGCCGCCACTA
>NC_061508.1:63411071-63492302 GCF_022539505.1 Lolium rigidum
TCCGTCATCGGGATGGACAAATCCCACTGTTGATCCATATGCCTCAACTCATACTTTCCGAATACTTAATCCCACCTTTATAGCCACCCATTTACGCAGTGGTGTTTGGTGTAATCAAAGTACCTTTCCGGTATAAGTGATTTACATGATCTCATGGTCATAAGGACTAGGTAACTATGTATCGAAAGCTTATAGCAAATAACTTAATGACGAGATCTTATGCTACGCTTAATTGGGTGTGTCCATTATATCATTCATACAATGACATAACCTTGTTATTAATAACATCCAATGTTCATGATTATGAAACTAATCATCCATTAATCAACAAGCTAGTTTAAGAGGCATACTAGGGACTTCTTGTTTGTCTACATATCACACATGTACTAATGTTTCGGTTAATACAATTATAGCATGACATATAAACATTTATCATAAACATAAAGATATAAATAATAACCACTTTATTATTGCCTCTAGGGCATATCTCCTTCAGGTGGAAATTTACAGCGAACCATAGTGAGCATTCTATGAATTAAGCATTTTCAATAAAAAGCTATACCCATAGTAAATAAAAATATTTCTGAGATGCTCATTATTTGTTTGTCTTGTCATTTTGGCATGGGATTGCTCTTACAAGAGTACTTCCATATCATCGAGCAAGAGGTACCCCATTGGCGGTTCTCGATGATACATGTATACTTACAATGACAAGAACTTATTTGGGACCTCATATTCAAGGGGCATGAGATTTTCAACTTGTGATTTGTCAAGCATATAGCTCATATTTGCCTCACATTAACTTTAACCATTCAAGATGGTTATGATAGGGGAAATGAGAGCTCAAAGCTAATAAGTACCATACTTTTTGGAAGGTTTATAAAACTTGTTAATCTTGCTTACTCTGCAAAGAGTCTTTCTTTGACTTTTATGTTGACTCTTCATCTTCTTCTTTATGCACCGATTAAGAGAGCATAGTTGTCATTCTTAGTGCAATGTGCATAGTACCAACATTATTATTGATTGATTCATGATTGTGATATTGCTTGTTCTTAAATAACTTTCATGATTCCAAGCCAACAATAATATTTATTGATTCATGATTGTGATACTATCGACCCCTCTACCATCATTCCAAGCCAAAATTATTATTGACTGATTCATGATTGTGATATTGCTTATTATTGATTGATTCACCAAAAAGGGGGAGATTGAAAGGGCATTTCTCCCATAATATAGTTTTGTGTGTTTTTTGTCGACGTAAAGATATTTAACCGTGTTCTTAAGTGTTCTAGAGAATATTTATATTAAGCATGTCACGGTGGCCGACCCTTAAAAAGTGAAATGAACAAGACGGTGCCTTGCAACTTTGTGGTGAAGTGTGCTCAAGATTATACTAGGGTTGGCTTGGAATGATGGTAGAGCGATCCACAACAAAAGTCACAGTTGAGGAACTCCAGTTCGGAGACTCTGGCCTTTGTACACCGGAGACTCCGGCCTCCCTAGGCCAGAGACTCCGAAGAAGTCTCGGGACCTCCAAAATCGAGAAGCTGGCCCGTGTGCCTCACTCCCAGTATGGGGGTCCGGGAACTTGGCCGGGGACTTGACCGGAGACTCCAGGGCTTGGGGTAACTGATACATCCATTTTGCATCACTATTTTATATCATAATTTGCTGTTATTCATTGATATATTTCATTTTTGGAGATGATACTTATGTTATTTTATCTATTTTGCATGTTTCATGATTATTGGAGGATCGCGCACCGGAGTCAGGATTCTGCTGGAAAAAGCGCCGTCAGAATGCAATATTTTGGAAGATCAACAGTTGACGGAAATTATATGAAAAATCCTATTTTTCCAGAAGACGAAGGGAGCCAGAAGGGGGAGCCGAGGAGGGCCGCCGTGGGCCCACCTCATAGGCCGGCGGGGGCCAAGGCCTGGCCGCGCCGCCTTGTGAGGAGGGGGCCCACAGCCCCCTCTGGCCTCCTCTCCTTCGCGTACATCTTCGTCCCGAAAACCTAAGCTCCAGAGGAGAGTCGCGAAGAGTCACAGTCGCCTCTGCGGGGCGGAGAACACCAGAGAGAAAAGAGCTCTCCGGCAGGCTGAAATCTGCCGGGGAAATTCCCTCCCGGAGGGGGAAATCGACGTCATCGTCATCGAGCTGGACATCATCTCCATCATCATCACCATCATCTTCATCATCATCACCGCCATCTCCACCGCTGCACCTCGTCACCGCTGTAACAATTAGGGTTTGATCTTGATTGTTTGATAGGGGAAACTCTCCCGGTGTTGATTTCTACTTGTTATTGATGCTATTGAGTGAAACTATTAAACCATGGTTTATGTTCAGATTGTTATTCATCATCATATCACCTCTGATCATGTTCCATATGATGTCTCGTGAGTAGTTCGTTTAGTTCTTGAGGACATGGGTGAAGTCTTAGTAGTGAATTATGTTGGTTAGTATTCAATGTTATGATATTTAAGTTGTGGTGTTATTCTTCTAGTGGTGTCATGTGAACGTCGACTACATGATACTTCACCATTTATGGGCCTAGGGGAATGCATCTTGTATTCGTTTGCCAATTGCGGGGTTGCCGGAGTGACAGAAACCTAAACCCCCGTTGGTATATCGATACAAGAGGGATAGCAGGATCTCAGAGTTTAAGGCTGTGGTTAGATTTATCTTAATTACATTCTTGTAGTTGCGGATGCTTGCAAGGGGTATAATCACAAGTATGTATTAGTCCTAGGAAGGGCGGTGTATTAGCATACGTTCACCCACACAACACTTAGTGATACGTCTCCGACGTATCGATAATTTCTTATGTTCTATGCCATATTATTGATGATACCTACATGTTTTATGCACACTTTATGTCATATTCGTGCATTTTCCGGAACTAACCTATTAACAAGATGCCGAAGTGCCGATTGCTTGTTTTACGCTGTTTTTGGTTTCAGAAATCCTAGTAACGAAATATTCTCGGAATTGGACGAAATCAAGTCCCGGGGTCCTATTTTGCCACGAACCTTCCGGAAGACCGAAGAGCATACGAAGTGGGGCCACGAGGTGGCCGGACCACAAGGCGGCGCGGCCAAGGGGGGCCCGCGCCGCCCTATGGTGTGGGCCCCTCGTCGGCCCTCCGACTCCGCCCTTCCGCCTACTTAAAGCCTCCGTCGTGAAACCCACGAGGCGAAAAACCACGATACGGAAAACCTTCCGGAGACGCCGCCGCCGCCAATCCCATCTCGGGGGATTCGGAGATCTCCTCCGGCACCCTGCCGAGAGGGGATTCATCTCCCGGAGGACTCTTCACCACCATGGTCGCCTCCGGAGTGATGAGTGAGTAGTTCACCCCTGGACTATGGGTCCATAGCGAGTAGCTAGATGGTTGTCTTCTCCTCATTGTGCTTCATTATTGGATCTTGTGAGCTGCCTAACATGATCAAGATCATCTATCCGTAATACTCTATGTTGTGTTTGTCGGGATCCGATGGATAGAGAATACCATGTTATGTTAATTATCAAGTTATTACATATGTGTTGTTTATGATCTTGCATGCTCTCCGTTATTAGTAGAGGCTCGGCCAAGTTTTTGCTCTTAACTCCAAGAGGGAGTATTTATGCTCGATAGTGGGTTCATGCCCGCATTGACACCTGGGACGAGTGACAGAAAGTTCTAAGGTTGTGTTGTGCTGTTGCCACTAGGGATAAAACATTGGCGCTATATCCGAGGATGTAGTTGTCGATTACATTACGCACCATACTTAATGCAATTGTCTGTTGTTAGCAACTTAATACCGGAGGGGGTTCGGACGATAACCTGAAGGTGGACTTTTTAGGCATAGATGCAGTTGGATGGCGGTCTATGTACTTTGTCGTAATGCCCAATTAAATCTCACTATACTTATCATGACATGTATGTGCATTGTTATGCCCTCTCTATTTGTCAATTGCCCGACTGTAATTTGTTCACCCAACATGCTTTTATCTTATGGGAGAGACACCTCTAGTGAACTGTGGACCCCGGTCCATTCTTTAATACTGAAATACAAATCTGCTCGCAATAGTTGTTTTTACTTGTTTTCTCTGCAAACAATCATCTTCCACACAATACGGTTAATCCTTTGTTACAGCAAGCCGGTGAGATTGACAACCTCACCTGTTTCGTTGGGGCAAAGTACTTTGGTTGTGTTGTGCGGGTTCCACGTTGGCGCCGGAATCTCCGGTGTTGCGCCGCACTACATCCCGCCGCCATCAACCTTCAACGTGCTTCTTGGCTCCTCCTGGTTCGATAAACCTTGGTTTCTTTCCGAGGGAAAACTTGCTGCTGTGCGCATCATACCTTCCTCTTGGGGTTCCCAACGAACGTGTGAAATACACGCCATCAAGCATATTTTCCGGCGCCGTTGTCGGGGAGATCAAGACACGCTGCAAGGGGAGTCTCCACTTCCCAACCTCTTTACTTTGTTTTTGTCTTGCTTTATTTTATTTACTACTTTGTTTGCTGCATTATATCAAAACACAAAAAAAATAGTTGCTAGCTTTAATTTATTTACTGTCTTGTTTGCTATATTAAAAACACAAAAAAAATTAGTTTACTTGCATTTACTTTACCTAGTTTATTTACTACTCCTAAAATGGCCACCCCTGAAAATACTAAGTTGTGTGACTTCACTAGCACAAACAATAATGATTTCCTATGCACACCTATTGCTCCACCTGCTACTACAGCAGAATTCTTTGAAATTAAACCCGCTTTACTTAATCTTGTTATGCGAGAGCAATTTTCCGGTGTTAGTTCCGATGATGCTGCTGCCCATCTCAATAATTTTGTTGAATTGTGTGAAATGCAAAAGTATAAAGATGTAGATGGTGATATTATAAAATTAAAATTGTTTCCTTTCTCATTAAGAGGAAGAGCTAAAGATTGGTTGCTATCTCTCGCCTAAGAATAGTATTGATTCCTGGACTAAATGCAAGGATGCTTTTATTGGTAGATATTATCCCCCTGCTAAAATTATATCTTTGAGGAGTAGCATAATGAATTTTAAACAATTGGATAATGAACATGTTGCTCAAGCTTGGGAAAGAATGAAATCTTTGGTTAAAAATTGCCCAACCCATGGATCGACTACTTGGATGATCATCCAAACCTTCTATGCAGGACTAAATTTTTCTTCGCGGAATTTATTGGATTCAGCTGCTGGAGGTACCTTTATGTCCATCACTCTTGGTGAAGCAACAAAGCTCCTTGATAATATGATGGTTAATTACTCTGAATGGCACACGGAAAGAGCTCCACAAGGTAAGAAGGTAAATTCTGTTGAAGAATCCTCTTCCTTGAATGATAAGGTTGATGCTATTATGTCTATGCTTGCGAATGATAGGACTAATGTTGATCCTAATAATGTTCCATTAGCTTCATTGGTTGCCCAAGAAGAACATGTTGATGTAAACTTCATTAAAAATAATAATTTCAACAACAATGCTTATCGAAACAATTCTAGTAATAACTATAGGCCATATCCTTATAATAATGGTAACGGTTATGCTAATTCTTATGGGAATTCTTACAACAATAATAGGAATACACCCCCTGGACTTGAATCTATGCTTAAAGAATTTATTAGTACACAAACTGCCTTTAACAAATCTGTTGAGGAAAAGCTCAATAAAATTGATATTCTTGCTTCTAAGGTTGATAGTCTTGCTTCTGATGTTGATCTTTTGAAATCGAAAGTTATGCCTAATAGGGATATTGAAAATAAAATTGTTACTACAGCAAATGCCATCCAAGTTAGAATTAATGAGAATATAAGATTAATGGCTGAACTGCGTGCTAGGTGGGATAGAGAAGAAAATGAAAAACTAGCTAAAGAGAAAAATGTAGCTAAAGTTTGGACCATTACCACCACTAGCAATGCTAATGATTCACATGTTTCTGCACCTCCTACTATCAATGGTAAAATAATTGGTGTTGGCAATGTTTCTACACCTAGTGCAGAGCGCGCAAAATTACCTGAAACTGCTAAAACTGCTGAAACTGCCTGTGATAAAACTGCTGAAATTTTTTCCAACCTTGGGGATGATAATCCCATTGCTTTAGATTGTAATGATTTAGATTTTGATGATTGCCATATCTCTGAAGTTATAAAGTTCTTGTAAAAACTTGCTAAGAGTCCCAATGCTAGCGCTGTAAACTTGGCTTTCACAAAACATATTACAAATGCTCTCATAAAAGCTAGAGAAGATAAACTAAAACTTGAAACTTCTATTCCTAGAAAGCTAGAGGATGGTTGGGAGCCCATCATTAAAATGAGGGTCAAAGATTTTGATTGTAATGCTTTATGTGATCTTGGTGCAAGTATTTCTATTATGCCTAAAAAAGTCTATGATATGCTTGACTTGCCACCATTGAAAAACTGTTATCTGGATGTTAATCTCGCAGATAATGCTAAAAAGAAACCTTTGGGGAGAGTTGATAATGTGCATATTATGGTTAACAATAACCTTGTCCCCGTTGATTTTGTTGTCTTGGATATTGAATGCAATGCATCTTGCCCCATTATATTGGGAAGACCTTTTCTTCGAACCGTTGGTGCTACTATTGATATGAAGGAAGGTAATATTAAATATCAATTTCCTCTCAAGAAAGGTATGGAACACTTCCCTAGAAAGAGAATGAAGTTACCTTATGATTCTATTATTAGAACAAATTATGATGTTGACGCTTCGTCTCTTGATGTTACTTGATATACACTTTCTGCGCCTAGCTGAAAGACGTTAAAGAAAAGCGCTTATGGGAGACAACCCATGTTTTTACTACAGTATTTTTGTTTTATATTTGAGTCTTGTAAGTTTTTTACTACTGTAGCAACCTCTCCTTATCTTAGTTTTGAGTTTTGTTGTGCCAAGTAAAGTCTTTGATAGTAAAGTAAGTACTAGATTTGGATTACTGCGCAGTTCCAGATTTCTTTGCTGTCACGAATCTGGGTCTACCTCCCTGTAGGTAGCTCAGAAAATTAAGCCAATTTACGTGCATGATCCTCAGATATGTACGCAACTTTCATTCAATTTGGGCATTTTCATTTGAGCAAGTCTGGTGGCCTAATAAAATCCATCTTTACGGACTGTTCTGTTTTGACAGATTCTGCCTTTTTATTTCGCATTGCCTCTTTTGCTATGTTGGATGAATTTCTTTGATCCATTAATGTCCAGTAGCTTTATGCAATGTCCAGAAGTGTTAAGAATGATTGTGTCACCTCTGAACATGTGAATTTTTATTGTGCACTAACCCTCTAATGAGTTGTTTCGAGTTTGGTGTGGAGGAAGTTTTCAAGGATCAAGAGAGGAGTATGATGCAATATGATCAAGGAGAGTGAAAGCTCTAAGCTTGGGGATGCCCCGGTGGTTCACCCCTGCATATTCTAAGAAGATTCAAGCGTCTAAGCTTGGGGATGCCCAAGGCATCCCCTTCTTCATCAACAATATTATCAGGTTCCTCCCCTGAAACTATATTTTTATTCCGTCACATCTTATGCACTTTGCTTGGAACGTCGGTTTGTTTTTGTTTTTTGTTTTGTTTGAATAAAATGGATCCTAGCATTCACTTTATGGGAGAGAGACACGCTCCGCTGTAGCATATGGACAAGTATGTCCTTAGGCTTTACTCATAGTATTCATGGCGAAGTTTCTTCTTCGTTAATTTGTTATATGGTTGGAATTGGAAAATACTACATGTAGTAACTCTAAAATGTCTTGGATAATTTGATACTTGGCAATTGTTGTGCTCATGTTTAAGCTCTTGCATCATATACTTTGCACCCATTAATGAAGAAACACTTAGAGCTTGCTAATTTGGTTTGCATATTTGGTTTCTCTAGAGTCTTGATAATATCTAGTATTGAGTTTTGAACAACAAGGAAGACGGTGTAGAGTCTTATAATGTTTACAATATGTCTTTTATGTGAGTTTTGCTGCACCGTTCATCCTTGTGTTTGTTTCAAATAACCTTGCTAGCCTAAACCTTGTATCGAGAGGGAATACTTCTCATGCATCCAAAATCCTTGAGCCAACCACTATGCCATTTGTGTCCACCATACCTACCTACTTACATGGTATTTATCCGCCATTCCAAAGTAAATTGCTTGAGTGCTACCTTTAAAATTCCATCATTCACCTTTGCAATATATAGCTCATGGGACAAATAGCTTAAAAACTATTGTGGTATTGAATATGTACTTATGCACTTTATCTCTTATTAAGTTGTTTGTTGTGCGATAACCATGCCTCTGGGGACGCCATCAACTATTCTTTGTTGAATATCATGTGAGTTGCTATGCATGTCCGTCTTGTCTCGAAGTAAGAGAGATCTACCACCTTTATGGTTGGAGCATGCATATTGTTAGAGAAGAACATTGGGCCGCTAACTAAAGCCATGAATCATGGTGGAAGTTACAGTTTTGGACATATATCCTCAATCTCATATGAGAATAATAATTGTTGCCACATGCTTATGCATTAAAGAGGAGTCCATTATCTGTTGTCCATGTTGTCCCGGTATGGATGTCTAAGTTGAGAATAATCAAAAGCGAAAAATCCAAAATGCGAGCTTTCTCCTTAGACCTTTGTACGAGCGGCATGGAGGTACCCCATTGTGACACTTGGTTAAAACATGTGCATTGCAAAGATCCGGTAGTCCAAGCTAATTAGGACAAGGTGCGGGCACTATTAGTATACTATGCATGAGACTTGCAACTTGTAAGATATAACTTTCATAACTCATATGCTTTATTACTACCGTTGACAAAATTGTTTCATGTTTTCAAAATAAAAGCTCTAGCACAAATATAGCAATCGATGCTTTCCTCTTTGAAGGACCATTCTTTTTACTTTTATGTTGAGTCAGTTCACCTATTTCTCTCCACCTCAAGAAGCAAACACTTGTGTGAACTGTGCATTGATTCCTACATACTTGCATATTGTACTTGTTATATTACTCTATGTTGACAATTATCCATGAGATATACATGTTACAAGTTGAAAGCAACCGCTGAAACTTAATCTTCCTTTGTGTTGCTTCAATACCTTTACTTTGATTTATTGCTTTATGAGTTAACTCTTATGCAAGACTTATTGATGCCTGTCTTGAAAGTGCTATTCATGAAAAGTCATTGCTTTATGATTCAGATTGTTTACTCATGTCATTACCATTGTTTTGATCGCTGCATTCATTACATATGTTTACAATATGATCAAGTTTATGATGGCATGTCACTCCAGAAATTATCTTTGTTTATCGTTTACCTGCTCGGGACGAGCGAAACTAAGCTTGGGGATGCTTGATACGTCTCCGACGTATCGATAATTTCTTATGTTCTATGCCATATTATTGATGATACCTACATGTTTTATGCACACTTTATGTCATATTCGTGCATTTTCCGGAACTAACCTATTAACAAGATGCCGAAGTGCCGCTTGCTGTTTTCTGCTGTTTTTGGTTTCAGAAATCCTAGTAACGAAATATTCTCGGAATTGGACGAAATCAAGTCCCAGGGTCCTATTTTGCCACGAACCTTCCAGAAGACCGAAGAGCATATGAAGTGGGGCCACGAGGTGGCCAGACCACAAGGCGGCGCGGCCAAGGGGGGCCCGCGCCGCCCTATGGTGTGGGCCCCTCGTCAGCCCTCCGACTCCGCCCTTCCGCCTACTTAAAGCCTCCGTCGCGAAACCCCTGAGGCGAAAAACCACGATACGGAAAACCTTCCAGAGACGCCGCCGCCGCCAATCCCATCTCGGGGGATTCGGAGATCTCCTCCGGCACCCTGCCGGAGAGGGGATTCATCTCCCGGAGGACTCTTCACCGCCATGGTCGCCTCCGGAGTGATGAGTGAGTAGTTCACCCCTGGACTATGGGTCCATAGCAGTAGCTAGATGGTTGTCTTCTCCTCATTGTGCTTCATTGTTGGATCTTGTGAGCTGCCTAACATGATCAAGATCATCTATCCGTAATACTCTATGTTGTGTTTGTCGGGATCCGATGGATAGAGAATACCATGTTATGTTAATTATCAAGTTATTACATATGTGTTGTTTATGATCTTGCATGCTCTCCGTTATTAGTAGAGGCTCGGCCAAGTTTTTGCTCTTAACTCCAAGAGGGAGTATTTATGCTCGATAGTGGGTTCATGCCCGCATTGACACCTGGGACGAGTGACGAAAGTTCTAAGGTTGTGTTGTGCTTGTTGCCACTAGGGATAAAACATTGGCGCTATATCCGAGGATGTAGTTGTCGATTACATTACGCACCATACTTAATGCAATTGTCTCGTTGTTAGCAACTTAATACCGGAGGGGTTCGGACGATAACCCGAAGGTGGACTTTTTAGGCATAGATGCGGTTGGATGGCGGTCTATGTACTTTGTCGTAATGCCCAATTAAATCTCACTATACTTATCATGACATGTATGTGCATTGTTATGCCCTCTCTATTTGTCAATTGCCCGATCGTAATTTGTTCACCCAACATGCTTTTATCTTATGGGAGAGACACCTCTAGTGAACTGTGGACCCCGGTCCATTCTTTAATACTCGAAATACAAATCTGCTGCAATACTTGTTTTTACTGTTTTCTCTGCAAACAATCATCTTCCACACAATACGGTTAATCCTTTGTTACAGCAAGCCGGTGAGATTGACAACCTCACTCGTTTCGTTGGGGCAAAGTACTTTGGTTGTGTTGTGCAGGTTCCACGTTGGCGCCGGAATCTCTGGTGTTGCGTCGCACTACATCCCGCCGCCATCAACCTTCAACGTGCTTCTTGGCTCCTCCTGGTTCGATAAACCTTGGTTTCTTTCTGAGGGAAAACTTGCTGATGTGCGCATCATACCTTCCTCTTGGGGTTCCCAACGAACGTGTGAAATACACGCCATCACTTAGCAAAACAATGAAGATTAATCAGCTATATGAAGCGAAAGCACTAGACTAAATTCCCGTGTGTCCTCAAGAACGTTTGGTCATTATAAGTAAACAAACCGGCTTGTCCTTTGTGCTAAAAAGGATTGGGCCACTCGCTGCAATTATTTCTCTCGCACTTTACTTACTTGTACTTTATTCATCCGCTATATTAAAACCCCCGAATACTTGTCTGTGAGCATTTACAGTGAATCCTTCATCGAAACTGCTTGTCAACACCTTCTGCTCCTCGTTGGGTTCGACACTCTTATTTATCGAAAGTACTACGATACACCCCCTATACTTGTGGGTCATCAGTAACACGCCGGAGACTCCGGTGTCTTTACACCGTAGACTCTGGACCCGAATTCCTGCAACGGTTACATTTGGTGTGGGGGTATAAATAGCACCCTTCTTCTTCATTGAGAGGTTGCGGCTTCTACTCTCTCTCCTGCATTGTTCCAAAGCTCAAAACTCATATATCTCCCACCCTAGGCACTCAAACTTGTTGATCTCTTGGGAATCAAGGAACAACCCTAGATCTACACTTCCACCAAAGGGTTTTGAGTATCCCACTTGTTTGTAGAAGATTCATGTTGTGAAACCCTAGCTTTGTGAGAAGTCGCCCTCGGAGCTTGCTTTGTCTTGTAAAAGCTCCATGGTCAATTATTGGGAGCCTCCAATTGAGTTGTGGATGCGTGCCCCAACGTTGGTGTAAAGGTGCCAGTTGCGACCTTAAGGCAACCGCTTAGTGGAGCATGAGCTAGGTCTTCGTGGATGTGCTCACGGGAGATTAGGGTGAGGCATGTGTGGTATTGATAGGATTTGTGGCATTGATAGGCCTTCGTGGCACCACACCACTCCAACGTAGACGTACTTCCCTTTACAAGGAAGGAACTACATGAATCATACCCTTGTGTCTCGGCGTGCTCCACCTCGGTTAATTATATCTTTTACCGCACTTTAATACTTGTATCTTATGTATTGTATTGCTTGCATCTTGTCATAGGTAAATTCACATAGTTGCCTAGAGAATTTTCCTTTTGTTTAAAATTTGATTAAGCACCTATTCACACCCCCCCTCTAGGTGCCGTACGATCCTTTCATCATGAAAGTAGAAGAACCCCCAGGATTCTTAAAACAACACATGATATCAACGTGATCCAGGGCATAATAGTTTGAAAAATATGTCTAACGTGCCTAAGTTTCCCACACTTCTCGCACCAAATGGGAGGGCATTGATCGGTAAAATGACTCTTACCATGACAATTGGATCCACATTCTCCAAAGGATTTCAAGGAGGAGCAACATGATTCGTGGATGCTCTTGGATTAGCAGCCTTCGCGTGATCAGCAGCATCATTTTTCCACTCTCATTTCCTCCGAGCCTGGTTTTCTTGAGCAGCAACCACGACATCGCACCGTTCGTGATCCCCTTGCAGAGCATGTGAACCTGCATTGGATGAATTCTGACCCGGTCCTTCTTATTGATGATGCCACAATTATAATGAAAATAGCCCCCTCCGTCCCGCATAAGATCCAACATATGAGGAGAGAGACGTGAACTAGGAGAAGTAGCATCAACTTGAGCAAACGAGCGAGGATCACCAAGTGCTTTTCCAGGCCACCGGTCATAGGAATCAACTGGGTAAGGAGGTGGAACCCTAGATCTCTCCCATAAGTGGCTGAAGAGATAGTCTAGGTTTGGACATGATGGAGTGGAGGAGGAAGAATTATCCTCGAGATCTGCCGCGCAAGGGATATGAGAATAAGATGCGGCACATATACCTTCTCTCATCTACGCCATCGTCGACTCTGTCACCGTAACAGCCGCAACCCGCTAGGTCTGTGAAGTAAACTCCTTTGCTTCGGTGGGGCCGACGCCGAGGATACCTGTCGCCATCGATGGAAACAGCACTATGTGGTGCCCCATGCAAAAAGTGGGAGCATAATCCCCCCATGGCCCACCGTCGGCTGACTCGTCGAGGAATCGAGACCTAATGAAGATGTGATCATAGACGGAGATCCACGCCATCGATAAATGTCTCACAGAAGTGGGTCCGGGGCGGGAGGAGAGGGCGAGGTGAGGATCGCCATTCCGCTGATGGAAATGGAGGAGATGACCATAAAGTATAGTTCTCAAAAACAAATACTGATAGATCAAGAGAAGACAAGGAGAATGTGATGCATGGGCGAAGGAAGCATGAGGAATGGAGTGCATTATATTTGGCGATCCCCTCACCTCAATTAATCCGCACAAGGAGCCGTACGAAGAACAGTCCTCTACAATTCGAGTCCGCGTTTGTGGGCATGAAGGGGACAGTTGGATCAACTTGATCCAAGGACGACCAGAGCGCAAGCAGAATTTTCTCATTCCCGGAACTAATAATAACAACCAAAATATGTGGGGCCATGGGGGAGCCGGGTAGATAGATAGAGAGAGAGAAATACAAATATTTTTTTATCAAACTTATACTCCCAAGTAGGACAGTGGCCCAAGTCCCCCATCATCTTCAGTATTGAGACTTTTGAGAGAGATGGAATAGAGGGGGAGGGGGGAGGGAGGGGACGGGGTATAAATTTTGGGCAAGTGTGGCGTTCTCATTCGGTAGTGGCGCTGGCCTCACAAGCAAGTCACAGCCATATAGAGGAGATCATTCACACCCAGGAAAGGGAATCCAGCATCAAAGCGAAGCAAGCAAGAGAGAGCGGCGCCGAGCTCTAGCTAGCAGGCTACCAGGCCAGCTAGTGCCAAGATTCTCGATCGATTGCCGCCGACTGCTACAGAAGCTCGGCTTGACTAGTTAGCTTGTGTTCTCACCTCCGTGCTGCTGGTGCGCGCCGGCGGCGGCAATGGAGGAGCAGCTGAGCCCGGTGGCCGTGACGCACCTGCTGCAGCACACGCTCCGGAGCCTCTGCACCAGCGACGCCTCGCAGTGGGTGTACGCCGTCTTCTGGCGCATCCTCCCCAGGAACTACCCTCCCCCAAAGTGAGACCCTCTCTGTTTCGTTGTTTCTTCCCTAAACTTCCATCTCTCCAACATGCACCTTGTAACAAGTGTAAGCCACGGCCATCTATGCGCTAATGCTGCAGCTTCTTTGACGATTAACTTGCTGCTCAATCTGCTCTTGTTGAACAGATGGGATCTCCCAGGTGTGGCCTACGACAGGAGCAGAGGAAACAGGAGGAACTGGTAAACACAAAAACACATGGGAAGTAGTAAGTTTGTAGCTGCGCCTGAGACTTATTACTGCCTTGGGGTTTTGGTTTCTTGCTTTCACCCAGGATCCTGGCATGGGAGGACGGGTTCTGCAACTTCGCGGCCACCTCTGCTGCCGCCTGCGGCCAGGAGGGAGCAGCTTCTGTGGCGTACGCGGAGTGCGAGGCTGCGGCGGCGGCGCAGCAGGAGCTGAAGCAGAACCTGCAGCCCGAGCTCTTCTTCAAGATGTCCCACGACATCTACAACTACGGTGAAGGGTGAGTAGACTGCTCTCTAGTAGAAAAAAGAAGATTGCCTAGCTAAGCAGGTGATCGGGCGCACCTGATCGGATGATGATGACGACGATTGAATTTAATTAGGTTTCCCTGTTGTTGGTCGCTGCAGGCTGATAGGGAAAGTGGCGGCGGACCACAGCCACAAGTGGGTTTTCAAGGAGCCCCCGGAGCAGGAGACCAACCTCATCTCCTCCTGGAACAACCCTGCCGACTCCGTAAGCTGCATGCTAACCCTCACTCAGACAGACAGGCTTCTTATTACTGTGCTAATGCGGTTCCTGGTTCTTAATTAATCACCACTGGGACACTAACTAATCATGCGACAATATGCTTGCAGCAACCGAGGACATGGGAGGCTCAGTTCCAGTCTGGAATCCAGGTACGTCCCTTCGAGCTATCTAGGCCAGACCTCTCTGATCTAGTCTCTGCCCTTGACAAATCGCAATCGCCGGTCTTTCGATCAAAAGCTCTGCCTTGCTCCATCACCCTCTGCCTCGCCTGCCGAGCCACTGATGAGTGGTTCTTTTCATTGCCCTCATTCCCATTCTCTTGTGCGTGCAGACCATCGCCCTGATCGCTGTCAGGGAAGGCGTCGTGCAGCTCGGCTCCATGAAAAAGGTGCAGCGCTACTCCTTCCTTTACTACTTGCGTGTTCGTGGCTGTGGCTCGAACACGACTGCCACCTTGCGCGCGTGGGAGCCAAGCTGTGCATGCATGCTGCACGAGTGAGTAATAATGATGTGCAGAGCTTGTTTTGTTTGATCGGTCGATGGTGGTGCAGGTGGCGGAGGACCTGAGCTACGTGGTGACGCTGCGGCGCAAGTTCGGGTACCTGGAGAGCATCCCGGGGGTGCTGCTGCCGCACCCCTCGTCGGCGGGCGTGTTCCCGGACGTCGCCGCCGGGCCGTGGCCGGGCATGGGCATGATGCCGCCCATGCCGCCGCCGGACATGTACATGGACCCCTACGGCGCACCGGTCCCCGGGCCGGCGTCCATGCACATCATGCCGTCCATGAGCAGCCTCGAGGCGCTGCTCTCCAAGCTGCCGTCCGTCGTGCCGCAGCAACCGCTGCCGCCGCAGCAGCCGGGGTCCATGGCTGCGTCGGCGGTCGCGGCCAAGGAGGAGGAGCTGGAGGAGGAGGACTACGCGCAGTGCGGACACGGCGGCATGGACGTGTCGATGTCGATGCCCGCAACGAGCAACGGCGGCGAGAGCACGAGCGCGAGCGCCGCTGCCGCCGCGACGGCTGCCATGTCGTCCTACTTCGTCGACGTGGGCGGGAAGCCCGGCGAGGACGGATTCTAGCTAGGCAGGACCTTCACTGCTCGTCGTCGTCGTCGTTGTCCTCGTGATGTCCTCGATCTCTAGGGAGGCTAGTGTAAAATTAATTAATTAATCCATCATATTCCAGGGTCAATCATCATCTAGTTAACCCAAATCATTTGCTTGTACAGTGGCTCGCGCTACTAAATGTGTCGTAGGCCCGTCGGCCGGACTCGGACTGGATCTGGCCGTACGCTGCTACAACCTACTGCTAGTACAAAATAGCGGTGGTGTTAGCGGTGGTATGCATATGATTGGGATTTGTCACATTTCCGCATGTGTATTTCGAGCTGACACCTGAGGAAGGACACGTCGGTGGCATTGCCCCGATCGACCGACCCCTCCTCCTTCTCCGTGTTTGACTGCTCCTTTTCCCTCGGGGCCCGTATGCCTCCTCTCCAACCAGCTAAGAGCATCTCCAGTCACGTCCCCCAAAGCGTCCCCCAAACCGCGCTGGATTGAGCGTTTGGGGACGTGTTTGGTTCATGCCGTGTTTGGAGACGTCGCTTTCCAGTTGCGTCCCCCAAACGCCGCCCCCAAACATTTAAAATAATTTTTTTAACACATAAACCATTTATATTAAATGTAGCATATGAAAAAAAATGTTTTCGAGGATTGTTTTCAAATTAAATTACAACAAACAATAAAACAAGTAATCAAATATAATAAAAAGGGCTAGATGATACATCAAGGTGCCACGGTATTTCCTTTGATCCTCCACAAATGCTCAACGAGATCAGCTTGAAGTTGCTCATGCATATTGCTTTGTCACGGATCTCTGCGTGCATGACCACAAAATCAGCAAAATCTGCAGGCACCTCATGATCAACCTCCGCGAGAGGTCCTTGACACTCATAGGGACCAACATGTGACCTAACATGATTCTTGCGGTCATCCTCGATGATCATGTTGTGCATGATCACACAAGCCTGCATCACCTCCCACATTTGGTCGTGAGACCGGCTTAGAGCAGGTACCGGACAATGGCAAATTGTGCTTGAAGCACACCAAATGCCCGCTCGACATCCTTCCTGCAAGCCTCCTGTCGTGTAGCAAAGTGAGAATTCTTCGGACTCGATGGATTCGAGATTGTTTTGACAAAAGTGGCCCATTTTGGATATATACCATCGGCTAGATAATAGCCTTTGGTATATTGGTGGCCATTGATCTCATAGTTGCATGGTGGAGCATGCCCTTCCACTAGTCTGCTGAACACCGGAGACCGCCGCAACACGTTGATGTCATTGTGTGATCCCGCCATGCCAAAGAAAGAATGCCAAATCCACGAGGTCATAATCTGCCACGGCTTCAAGCACCACACTTGCAATATCCATGACGCCCTTTGTATATACCTTGCCAAGCAAACGGGCAGTTCTTCCATGCCCGAGTGCATGCAATCGATGCTTCCAAGCATTCCATGAAATCCTCCGGCAGCATTTTGTGCCATGATCCTTGCGATCTCTTCCTCGGTTGGCCCTCTCAAGTAGTATTTGCCAAACTTTCCCACCACAGCTCGGCAAAACTTGTACATGCACTCAATGGCGGTAGACTCACTCATGCGAAGGTAGTCGTCCCGTGTATCGGCAGGTGCTCCGTATGCAAGCATCCTCATGGCGGCGGTGCACTTCCGAATGGATGAGAACCCGAGAACGCCTACAGCGTCGAGCTTGAGCTTGAAGTAGGGGTCGAACTCTCGAACGCCGTGGAGGATATTCATGAACAGGCCCTTGCTCATCCTGTACCGGCGCCGAAAATTGTCGGCATGTGTTGCCCCGTCGGCGAAGTAGTCGTTGTGCAGCATGGCATGCCCCTCCATCCTCTGCCGGGGCTTCGACTTCCTTCTTCCCGGCCTTGATCCTCCGCGGCGCGGCCTCTTCCTCTTCTCCGCCTCGGCGTCAAGCATGTCCCGGAGGGACGCGATGATCAGCAAATGCTCCCGCAGGTCGTCGTCGAACGCTTGCTCGTCCTCCAGCGAGCGGGGCAACCATCTCATCGTCGCTGTCCATGGCTAAAGCAAAATCAATGGTTAAAATTGCGCCGAGGCAGACGACGCAACAAACAGCGACCAATCGCGCCTACCCGGCAAGTCGTCGAGCACCTTCGTGCGCGGAGGTGGGGCGGATTTGACGGCGCGTTCGGGAGGCGCCGGCGACGCGGCGGCGGCGGCACGACCGGCGGGAGCCCCGGCCGCGACAACGGTGCTGACTCGCAGCACGGATCGGACGCCCAAACGGCCGGGAAATCCGGCGGCGGCGGTGGGGTGGGAGGCGCGGGAAGGAAGGAGCGACGAGAAAGAGGCGCGAACCAACGGTTTATGCAAATAGTCGCCGACATGTGGGAGCCCGCCTCGCTTTTCGTTGTGTCCGGCGTCCCCGGTGCGTCCCCGTGGGACGGGGACGGGCTCGGGCGCCGGACACCGTATCGGGGCGCGCCGGACAAAAAAGGGCTTTGGGGGACGCGGCTGGAACGCTTTTTTTGTCCGGCGCGCCCCAAATCGCTTTGGGGGACGGTTTGGGGGACGCGACTGGAGATGCTCTAACGCACGTCCGATACAACCAATCTCGACTTCTCGACTGCGTAAGGGAATCTCCAGCTACGGCTCGACGCAATTTGGACGTATAAAGTGATCGCGCACGTCCATTTGCTTTGATCTACAGACGTGAAATTGGTCTTCGGGCCACGGCTATCCGTTTGCATTTGGGGTGCCCCCAACAGCAGGATGCATTTCACTGTTTTTAAAGTTTTCCACTGATTGCGAAAAAAAAACCCAAACTATAGGCTTTTGTGCGTTCTCGCTACAATAACTTCGATGGAAGAACATGCAAAAAACTATGATAGTGACTTGAACTGGCCCTTTCCATATTCGCTGCAAAGAAAGAACACCCTAAAAGCTAAAGTCTATCGCTGGATTATCTTGCAGTTGCTAATGAATGCTCGAGTCACGGATTTTTGCATGCACAACGATGAGATTATCAGAAGTTGTAAGATCAACGTCCGCGCAAGAGGACCCTCATACTGATAGGGACCAACATGCATAGCTCAAATCTTCCGGTCACTCTCGATGATCATGTTGCACATGATCACACAAGAATGCATCACCTCCCACATTTGATCATGAGACCAAGTAAGAGCAGGAAACCACACAATAGCAAATCGAGATTGGACCACACCAAATGATAGCTCAACATTCTTTCTACAACTCTCTTGGTGCTCAGCAAAGTGGCAACTCTTCTGACTAGAGGCGTCATGATTATTTTGACAAATATCGCCCATTTGGGGTAGATGCCATTAGCTAGATAGCACCCCTTGGTATATGAGTTGTCATTGATCTCATAGTTTCATGGTAGATCATGACCTTCCACAACTTTCACAAATACCGGAGAGTGCTGTAGCACGTTAATATTATTGTTCAATCCATCCATGCTAAGAAAAGAATACCAAATCTACAGGTTACTATTGATATTGTATTGGACCACGATGTACCGAATAGGCTTTTGAGGTGCGCGGCTAAGGGATGATCGAATGTCATGCATGTCCCAAATCGTTGGAAAACGGTTTGAGAACGCGACGAAGTGCTTAACACCGTGTGTGTTGCACCGTGTGTGACGCATAGGGGCACTGAAGAACAGGTGGACGTGGTCTTGTGCCGAGAACTATTCTAGGTTTTCAACCGGGTCGTTGAAACAGCGGCGGCTCCACCGTCTGTCCGTCCGTCCGGCCGCAAACAGTGTCGCCCAACACAATCATCGAGGAGGAGCGATGGATGGAATCATTGTTTGCTGGCTCATTGGGTCGATCACCGGCCTCGCAGCAACAGCGGCGCCGCAGTACGTACGTCCGTCCGTCCGTTCTCCTTTCTGCCATCGACGGATCCCGCGGCGCTGTCGACGGCGGCGGCCGCGGCCGCACTGCACGCGAGAGAGAAAGAGACTGTAGATGTTTCAGAGCCGTGGGGCACGGGGCAAAGCGGGGTGTTGAAGTTTGAGATTCAGTCAATCACATCTCGGTGGATCGGTCTCTGGTCCCGGAACAGGCTAATCTGCGGCAGCGCGCCGGGGCCCCATGCCGCCATCATGGCCTGAGCCTGACCGCGATCGCCGTCGCCATTGCCGAGGGGGGTCAGCTAGCTTAGCCTTGTGTCGAGGCGTGAGTGGTGCGTGCCGCCGTTTCTGCGGCTTGGCTTTGGACAGGCAGGCGGATCCATGCCAGCCGGCCGGCCGGCCGGCGCGGCGCACACGCATCGCGCGCCCGCGCTACGTACTGTCTCTGCACTGGCCTTCTCTGCGTGAATGAATCTGGTCCAGGTACTGTAAGGAGAGTTGACTAGCTAGCTAACACCCTGTGCCGTCATACGTGCAGGTCGCGTGATCAAATCCCGGTCATGTCAGAGCATCTCAAGTCGCGTCCCCCAAAGCATCCCCCAAAGGGATTTGGGGCGCGCCGGACAAAAAAAGCGTTCCAGCCGCGTCCCCCAAAGCCCATTTTTGTCCGGCGCGCCCCTATACGGTGTCCGGCGCCCGAGCCCGTCCCCGTCCCACGGGGGACGCTCCGGGGACGCCGGACACAACGAGCGAGGCGGGCTCCCACATGTCGGCGACTATTTGCATAAACCGTTGGTTCGCGCCTCTTTTCTCGTCGCTCCTTCCTTCCCGCGCCTCCCACCCCACCGCCGCCGCCGGATTTCCCGGCCGTTTGGGCGTCTGATCTGTGCTGCGAGTCAGCACCGTTGTCGCGGCTGGGGCTCCCGCCGGTCGTGCCGCCGCCGCCGCGTCGCCAGCGCCTCCCAGAACGCGCCGTCAAATCCTCCACGGCGTTCGAGAGTTCGACCCCTACTTCAAGCTCAAGGTCGACGCTGTAGGCGTTCTCGGGTTCTCATCCATTCAGAAGTGCACCGCCGCCATGAGGATGCTTGCATACGGAGCACCTGCCGATACACGGGACGACTACCTTCGCATGAGTGAGTCTACTGCCATTGAGTGCATGTACAAGTTTTGCCGAGCTGTGGTGGGAAAGTTTGGCAAATACTACTTGAGAGGGCCAAGCGAGGAAGAGACTGCAAGGATCATGGCACAAAATGCTGCCGGAGGATTTCCTGGAATGCTTGGAAGCATCGATTGCATGCACCGGGCATGGAAGAACTGCCCGTTTGCTTGGCAAGGTATATACAAAGGGCGTCATGGATATTGCGAGTGTGGTGCTTGAAGCCGTGGCAGATTATGACCTGTGGATTTGGCATTCTTTCTTTGGCATGGCGGGATCACACAATGACATCAACGTGTTGCAGCGGTCTCCGGTGTTCGGCGAGACTAGTGGAAGGGCATGCTCCACCATGCAACTATGAGATCAATGGCCACCAATATACCAAAGGCTATTATCTAGCCGATGGTATATATCCAAAATGGGCCACTTTTGTCAAAACAATCTCGAATCCATCGAGTCTGAAGAATTCTCACTTTGCTACACGACAGGAGGCTTGCAGGAAGGATATCGAGCGGGCATTTGGTGTGCTTCAAGCACAATTTGCCATTGTCCGGTACCCTGCTCTAAGCTGGTCTCATGACCAAATGTGGGAGGTGATGCAGGCTTGTGTGATCATGCACAACATGATCATCGAGGATCACCGCAAGAATCATGTTAGGTCACATGTTGGTCCCTATGAGTGTCAAGGCCCTCTCGCGGAGGTTGATCATGAGTTGCCTGCAGATTTTGCTGATTTTCTCGCCATGCACGGCAATGTGCATGAGCAACTTCAAGCTGATCTCGTTGAGCATTTGTGGAGGATCAAAGGAAATACCGTGGCACCTTGATGTATCATCTAGCCCTTTTTATTATATTTGATTACTTGTTTTATTGTTTGTTGTAATTTAATTTGAAAACAATCCTCGAAAACATTTTTTCATATGCTACATTTGATATAAATGGTTTATGTGTTAAAAAAATTATTTTAAATGTTTGGGGGCGGCGTTTGGGGGACGCGGCTGGGGAGCGACGTCCCCCAAACGCGGCACGAACAAAACACGTCCCCCAAACGCTCAATCCGGCGCGGTTTGGGAGACGGTTTGGGGGACGCGGCTGAAGATGCTCTCACAGGTAGCCAGGCAGCGCGCGAGCAGGGATCCTCGATCCGTCTTGACGTAGCACCGCGCGTGGCCTGCCTTTGCCCGTCGTTGCAGTGTTGTACACTACCAGTTCATGGTCAAACACAACATGGAACTTTTCTACGGAGTAAAAAGAACAGGGAAAAATAATTGACATTTCCATTAATAAATAAGAGGGCTTGGCCAGTTAACCATATGTGCAAATAGCCAAATACCCTTGCCGACAGTACATACCCTTGGCTACCAACACAAACTGCACAATAATGCTACACTTACGGATGGATATATGTTTACGGAAGCTGGTTTACGGGATGATGTGGAGGCACGGTGTTGGTACACTTTTTTTTCATTCCTTGATTCCAGGACAGTAAACAACCCACCGGCGTCAACACGTATCTCCGTGCGTGCAAGCCCGTAATGACTCATCCGTAGAAGTAGCATTATTGCAAACTGCATGCACACACACCGTTGAGGGTCATCGTCGGGGTTATCCATCAACGTTATCATCGTCGCTTTTCAGGACTTCGTTCTCAACGAGTAATGACTGCCTAGCACCACAGGAGTCAAGGAGGGAGTTCAACCTTCTTTATCCTTCTGCTTCCGGGTTCTTCCCCTTCTCAAATAGTGGCGTTACATCTATCATTCAACATTGTGTTTTCCCATGCCGTCCTCTAGTTGTTCTAGGCTTTATTGTGGCCTTCCCCCACTCATGGCCAGTCTTAACTTCATCATCACATATGTGAACTCTAGATCAAAATCAACAACAATTAGCATATTCTGGCTGGTGTAGTGTTTCCTTCCCTTGTATGCGGAACATTGTGATTTTTGGCAATGTAGCAGTCACATGAGTAACATTGATAGCGCCAATACAATTTTTTCATAAAACGAAGAGAAAGTCATGTTTCTTAACATATTAGTTGTTTGATGAAACCAAACTATAGATTAGCGACCACGCTAAAAAAATTGGCCACCACCTCTAGTTTTTTTAATCTTGGGAGGTGTGCGACCAATTTGTAGCTTGATAATACCTTCTTCGAGCTCCCCAACTGCATACAAGACTTATTTGAAATAGCGAGTAACCGTCTTCAGTGATCATCTGAATGTGTTATGGCTCACTTAAACCTCTTTTTATGACCCACAACATGAAAATTATGACAACTTGCTCTTCAACATCAACAAAGGTGTGAGTGCTAAACTTCAAGCAATCCTCTCTCCGTAAAACTTTTGAGAAGTGCATAGAGAGAGGATGTTCTCATCCGAAGCACTTGGGTAGACTCTGCATCGTTGGATCGAGTTGTAGATGATTGGCAATCCCATTTTGATCTCCCTGTAACATAAGGACGATATGTGATTTGAGGAAAGGCAACACACCTTACTGCTGGCATGCGAATGAGTAGGATCCAGGCCTAAATGACAGCTATGAGTATTGATGTTTGATTGATAGGCTCCAACTGGTTGACCTAATCAAGTCGTTCTAACATGAGCATCGGATATATCGACCCTACACGGTACTTGCTAAATTGATCTACGCTGTGGGGGGGGGAGGGGCGTGTAGTAGAGGAAGGGAGTGTGATTTACCTTCGCCATGGAAAACGAGGAAACAAGCTAGGGTTGGAGAAGAAGGAGAAGAGCCCTCGCTTGACACTACCTCATGGAGCAAGAGACGGACAAGATGAGCTCCTCCTCTAGAGGACAGCGAGGGTTCGGTGTTGGGGTACAAATAATTAGCGTTGTTCTAGATTTCCGTCCCTAGCACCGGTGTCGAAATTAAGGGGAAAATGGGATTTTGGGTTGGGGGTTGGGGGATGTTTTTTTTTTTTTTTTTGAACAAGCCTTGGGGGATGTGAAACTGAGCTTTGCAGCATAACGTAACAAGAATTTCGCGATCTCGCGCCAAGCTCCACCGCGTCTGTACTTTCCGGGGCACTCCGGCATGACCGTGTAAAAGCTGCCGATGACCTCGCTTAGTATCCAATCACGTGCTTTTCACATCTAGCGAGTTTGTTTGAAGAGGATACGTCTCAAGAAACGCTGCACCTGCACGGCGTAGCACTGGGTGTACGTATGGTCGCGCGCCGGTGGTGGGCTATGTTGCGATGGGTGCGCACGTACGTACAATGTCCACCGGCCCGGCCCTTGCTACAAGGACAGGTTTGACATGCGCATGCCAACTGAACCGGCCATGCATGCACGCACGCACGCAGCTAGCGTCGGACCCGGTCGTGCCGTCGGCGCGTAGTTTCCGATCAGTTGGCGCACGTAGCGGCGCGGGCGGCCGCACGTATAGCAGGCGAGGCGCGACGTGGTGGTCCTGGGGCTGGGCTGGGTACACGGACACGTCTCCACGTCGTGCAACTCATTTGCCGGTTCGCGTCTCCCCTGGATGAAGGGAAGGATCCGCGAAAGTCCTCCACGGTTTCACGTTGTTGCGCGCCAATTGCCTAACCTAGGCAACGTCTGAGTTCGCACAGCGCACAGCGTTGACACCGACGAACACTGTCATTCTCATTGTTGGCATTACGTTTTTTTCAGATTGGATTTTTTAAAGCAGATTTTTTTTTTTTTGAGGACAATACTGCCAGGCTTTATTGATCAGTAATAACAATGTTTACAGGAATGGAATCAGAATAAGGAGTATCTAGCCACAGGTGGCGACCTATTCCTGAAGAAATCATATGCCTAGCAAGATTGTGTGCTTCAAAATTTGAAGCTCGACTTTCGTAAGCGAACTTACAACTCTGGAAAATATTGGAACGATGCTTGATCTCGGATATGACTGAACCATATTTTCCCATTGATCCATCCTTGATATCAGAAATGACTGTCTTGCAATCTGAGACAATGTATGCTTGATCCAGGGAGAGATCTTCAGCCAAAGCCAGAGCCTCACGTACCGCCAGGGCCTCCAGAGTAGCTGGATCGGAAATTCCTGCAAATACAACAGCAGATGCGCCCAAGTATGCTCCATTGCTATCCCGGCAGAAAGCAGCAGCAACTCCATGGCCCTCGGTTCTGGATACAGCAGCATCAACATTGATCTTCGGTACAGAATAAGGAGGTGGAACCCATCTGGCCTGCCTCGCAGTAGAGTTACCTCCAGGCGCCGTTCTCCGAGGCTGTGCCACCGCCTTCAGTTCCTCCAGGTAAGAGTTGATGAAGCAATGAGTAGAGAGAGGACTCTGAAAGATCTCCTCATGGATTGCTTTACGTCTCGCTGTCCAGATCGCCCACAGCGTTACTGTCATCCTAGTGAATTGCACATGTGACAACGACTCAATAAGCTTGAACAACCAGTTCTTCGCATTTGGTTCACCAATAGCCCTCATATGTTCGACCATTTCATCATCAGATAGTGTCCAAACACTAGCCGCCATGTTGCACTCAATTAAAGAGTGCCTCCAAGAATCTGCTTCACCGCACAAAGAACAACGGATGGATTGTGCCATATTACGGTGTTCCAACACATCGGCTGTGGGTAGTGATTGCTGCGCCAAACGCCAAAGAAAAACCCTTATCTTCGAGGGTACTTGCACTTTCCATAAAGAGCACCAAGCTTTAGAATCAACCTGGGTGTTAGAGGAACCTGGATTGCCCTCAAAATAATTTTCTCGGTTCAGCTTAGTCACAACCATCATCCTATAAGCAGATCTCACACTGAATATACCTTTTCGATCAAAATTCCAGGCCCAGAAATCCTCTTGCCTCCTTGTACACAGCGGGATGCTCATGATAACAGACACATCCATTGGCAAGAAGAATTCTCGAAGAACTTCCTCCCTCCACGTCGCAGTTGTTTCATCAATCAATTCACTCACCAGCATCGGCGGGTTTTGCTTCAATGAGACAATCGGTCTCATATTTGTGTCCCTCGGCAACCAATTATGCTCCCAGATTTTCGTGGTTCTCCCGTCGCCTATCCGCCTGATAAGACCCTGGACAAGTACATCCCTCCCTTCCAAAATAGACCGCCAAATCTTCGACGGATGTGAGCCAAGCTCAGCCTCTAGCACCGACGTGGTTGGAAAATAGATAGCTTTTAGTAGCCTGGCACTTAAGGAATTGGGTTCCTGGAGGATTCTCCACGATTGCCTTGCAAGCAGACTCAAATTGAATAACTCAATGTCAAGTTTTCAAAAAAAAAAAATAACTCAATGTCGCGGAATCCTAGACCCCCCAGATGTTTTGGCCTTGTCATTACCTCCCAGGATACCTAGTGCACTTTCCTCTTCCCTTGTTTGCTTCCCCACCAAAACTGACGTATCAAAGAATTAATATGATCACATAAGCCACGGGGTAGACGAAAGCACGCTATCGAGAAGACCGGGATAGCCTGAGCAATGGACTTCACCAAAACCTCCTTACCCCCCGCCGACAGAATCTTCTCAATCCACCCCTTAATCTTATTCCAAAACACGCTCCCTTAGGAATTTAAATGTTCCATTAACCGAGCTCCCAACATCAGTAGGCATTCCCAGGTATCTCTCATTTAACGATTCATTATTAACATGCAAGATATTTTTGACCACGTCCCTTATAGATTGGGGGCAGCCTTTAGTGAAGAAGATAGATGACTTCTCCCTGTTTATTCTCTGACCTGATGCTTGACAATAAACATCCAATAAGCTAGACAAAGCTTATGCTCCCTCTCTACTTCCCTTAAAGAACAACAGGCTTTCATCCGCGAACAACAAATGGTTCACCGGTGGTGCCAGTGGAGCCACTTTAATTCCTTCAAGATGCGATGACTGAACATTACTTTTTAAAAGGCACGAAAGGCCCTCTGCTGCTAATAAGAAAAGATAGGGTGAGATTGGATCACCTTGTCTTATACCTCTTGTAGGTTTAAACCCTTCCAACTTGTTCCCATTGAATAACACAGAGAAAGATACCGAACTGACCATCCCCATAATAACAGAAATCCATTGCGGTGCAAAACCCAACTTCATCATCATTGCTTCCAAATACCCCCACTCTACCCTATCATATGCTTTCATCATATCCAGTTTGAGAGCGCAGTAGGCATTGTTCTTGGATTTGTTCCTCTTCATAAAATGGAGGCATTCATAAGCTGATATTATGTTGTCAGTTATAAGTCTACCCGAGACGAATGCCGATTGTTCTTCAGAAATAATATCAGGGAGGATCTGTTTTAACCGGTTAGCCATAACATTTGACGCAATCTTATACAACACATTGCATAAACTGATTGGGCGAAACTGTGAAAGCAATGTCGGGTTCTTTACCTTGGGAATAAGCACCAGAATAGTATCATTAATACACTCCGCCGACTCGCTGCCCTGGACAATGCTCAGCACTGCCTTTGTGACGTCCGATCCACATATATCCCAATGTTTTTGGAAAAAGAAAGACGGATAACCATCAGGGCCAGGTGCTTTAAGAGGAAACATCTGAAACAATGCATTCTTGACTTCATCTGCAGCATAAGGAGCCGTCAGGATCTCGTTCATTGCCGGTGTAACCTTCCTCGGAACATGCTGAAGGACTTGATCCATCCCCTGTACGCCCTCGGACGTATATAGCTGTTTATAAAAATCAGCCGTCATAGCTTGCATTTCGTGTACATTTTCCGTAGCTTGCCCGTCAGATTTGGTCGAAGACTTAACCAAGTTCTTCTTTCTCCTCATACTAGCTCGCTGATGAAAAAACTTAGAATTTCTATCACCCTCGCTGAGCCACTGTACGCGAGATCGTTGTCGCCACATGACTTCCTCCCTGTGGTATAACTCAACCAAGCTGTCATTTACTTTTATCTCTACAAGACTTGGCCCAACCCGACCAGGCAGGTCCCTTAGATACTCAAGCTCAGATTTGAGCTTTTTAATTTTCTTCCTGATACTACCAAAAGTGTTCAGTCCCCAAGATTTGAGGTCATTGGCTAAAAATTCCAATTTACCTCTCACCTCCCCAACCGAAACAGTTTCTTCTAAAGGCCAGCCATCTATAATGGTTTGCTTAAGACCTGGGTGTCTATCCCACATTGCCTCATATCGGAACTGATTAACTCCCCTTCTCAATTCAGTTTCGTCTGTCAGCCTAAGCAGAAGGCCGCGATGATCCGACGTGGCAGCATTAATATGGCTGACATTTGCCAGCGGAAATTGGGCGCACCACTCTGCTGAACCAAGCGCACGATCCAGCCTAACTCGAGTGTACGAGCCACCGGTCACCTTCTTCTCCCAAGTCCAGAAGGTACCACTATATCCCAAGTCATGCAAATTGCAGATGTCTACTGTATCACGAAAGCCTTGCATTTGTGTCAACGTTCTGTGACCCACTCCTTCATATTCGCCAGCTTGTAAAACTTCATTAAAATCTCCAATGCATAACCAAGGCAGATTGCTACTCCCACAAATATTCTTCAGAGTATCCCAGGTCTGATGGCGCAAACTCGTTTGTGCTTCCCCATAAACTGCTGTGATTCTCCAAGTAGACTCACCGAGCCCCCCAACAGATGCATCAACATGATATTTCGAATAGCCAATAATATCTATATTCAGATCATTGTTCCATAAAATACAAATACCTCCGCTTCTACCTTCGCTACCAACCGCAAAAGCCTTATCATAGCCTAGCGAACTAGCAAGTGCCTCAGCACGGCTCTTACTTATCTGAGTTTCAAGAATACAGAAAATCGATGGGGCAAACTTTGTGACAAAGTCACGCAGTTCCCTGACTGTCGAGGCATTGCCCCCTCCTTGACAGTTCAGGCTGTAAATACTCATTGGGCTTGGCGGAGCCCCCCAAGGGAGCCCGCCAACGCGCCATTCTTTGTATTGTCTTGTGACATCCTTTCTTCCTCCTCAGTCTTCTTTCGCTTGGGATCCCTTACCGGGTTAGGGCTTGGAGGCGCCCCAGGCTCGAATTGGTTCACGAGTGATCCAACTTGGCCACCCTTACCAACGGGAACCATGGTACCACCCACATCATCTGGAGCCGAGGGCTCTAGCAGGCCACCTGACGAAGACATTGCGCCCCTCTTCCTGTTCCCATCTTTATCATCTTCATTCATCCCATCATCATCCTCCGAAACTTCATCCATGGTAACCTGTGTCGGGTTGGATCTGCCGCCACGCCCACGGCCAAGGCCAGTTCTACCCGCTTCACGAGTCCCCCTTCCACGTCCAGGACGGCCACCCTGACTCATAGACCAAGAGGCACGGAGATCCTTAAAAACCAGCGCCTGGGGAGGATGGATTCCATCTCCATGATCTTTGTACTCATGACCCAAATGCCCACAAACTTGACACCAGTTCGGGAGTTTTTCATACTTCACAAAGAAAAGCTCTCTCTTCTTCTCTCGAACCATGGAGACAACGATTTTCAGTGGCTTTCTAACATCAAGTCTAACTCTCACTCTATAAAAATTCCCTTCAAAAACATTCACTACCCCTTCTGATGCTACAAAATCACCCACCTTAGAGGCCAAAGACTTGAGCATAGGAGCATATCCCAGGGGTAAATCGTGGATCTGTATCCATATGTCAAAGTGGTATAGCTCGATGGTTGAGGGTTTAGTGAAACCATCATACTTCTCGATCAACACTGGGTTGCCTCGAAAGTTCCAGGGGCCCCCTTGCATTACTCTTTCCCAGTCGCCAAGACACTTAAACTGGAACGTGTGGAGATTAGGATCCAGAGATCGAGTTTCTACCTGCTGAGCCAGATCCCATGCAGAGCGCATGTTCTTGAAAAACCAGAAGGAAGAGTACTCGCTATCCGTAAAAACCCTAGCTATTGCTAGCCACCGGGTTGCCTCCGCCGGAAGTGGCCCTTCCTCTTCATACACCACATCATCAAGATCATCCTCCACAATACCCAAGCGCTTCATCATCTGCTCAATGCTCTCGCCACCCCCACTTGTTGAACCTCTGGTCGGATCTGTCGCCATGACTGCCTGGCGATCTGTCAGAAAACTCCTCGTGTCCCCAGCGAGAACCTTCCTCCTTCCGATCGTTCCACAAACCCAAGGCCGGGTAGTGATACTAGATCACCCCTTGGTCAGCCCGAGGATGCGAGAACGGCAGCGGGCGGAGGAAGATCGGGGAAAAAGTCTCTACCGCGGCGTCGCCGGGAGAGGATACGAAACCCTAACTAGAGGGAAAAAGTCCGTCAGCTCGCAGATTTCTTTTCAGATTGGATGATGGCATCTTTTTCCGCAAATGGTGCATCGTAAGCCTCACAGCCCAGATAGTAAGAGTATGGAGGGATCGAGCCGACCCACGTAGCTCGCAGCTCCCGCCTTAAGATTGTGGTGGCCCAACGTCTGAAACCCTCACCTCCCACGTTTCATACTCTGGCCTACCCAACTCCCAACTTTCCCAGTTTGGCCGGCCCAATACAGTGATACCAACTTCTATTTGTTCTCCCCGTCTTTTTCTAGGGCAATTGTTCCTCTATAATAACATTTCAAAACAAACACGCCATTTTGGCCAAGAAAAAAAAAAACATGCCGTCCTTGTAAGGTTGATTTTAAACAACTCTGCATTTTGGTGTTGCGCTTTGTTAGAGAGACGTAGGCATAACCCGTTAGGTACGTAAAACTAACATATCTTGTGCGGCCTAACTGGAGGCCAACCTGATTACCTACTAAGACCACGGAGCTCAGGATAATATGGTGACTATGAACATTCGAAGCCCATATTTCTAGCTTGTCGAACAAGGATATGCCCAACAGCCCAAGATTAGGGAACTCTAGAGTTTTTTTCTACTATGTAACTGGCCTGATCACAATACCTGAGACCTAGCCTCCTATAGAAAGGCTAGGAGGGACCGTCGGGCGAAGGGATTCAGATAGATCACGATCTACATCACCATAGCCATCACAACCATATTGTAACTTCCATCAATAATCAAGATCATGATGGGTTCATAGCTTAGAAAATATAATAAAATTCTACCGCGAGAACGAACAAAAACTAAGATCCACTCTACTAGATGAGAGAAACCAGGTAGATTAGAGTCTTACCCTCGAAGACTGAAAGCTTTAACTACATCAGATCACGTAGATGATGTCGTTCACGTGCCAACCTCAAGAGCGCGGTGAACATCCTTTCGGTGCTGCAAGCGGGCAGCACCCGTACTCATGCACACACACAGTGTGGATGACGACGTCCTATCCCCGTTCCAGCGGGCAACGGATGTAGTAGATCCTCAATAAATCCAAGCTGCACAACATCGTGGTAGTGGTTATGGAGAAGAAATCATGCATGGCTTCGCCTAAGCATGTGCATGAGAAGAGGGAGGAGGAGAGGGTGGCGACTAGGGTTGTGGTGGAAGGGTGTGGCCGTCCCCTGCCCCTCATCTCTATTTATAGAAGGAGGGTGCAGCTAAGGTTGTCCTTGGCCCCTTCCCCTCTATAGTGCGTCTTAGGTGCGCATGGAGGCGGAATCCCCCCCCCCCCCCGCCCCCAAAGTGTTCCACGACCTTTTTTAGGGGTTCTCTCTTATACAATATATAAGGGAGGGGTCTCGGATCACTGGCAATTAAATAATATGTATTATATATTAATTATTATTGGTGTAGCTTGGTGAACACATGGGTAGGTGAGCACGCACCCAGGAATCAACACATGTCTAAACGGTGTGAATTTTTCCGTGAGGTGATATACTACTGTATTAAAAAATGATTTCTTCCCACCCCTTTGACCGTGTCCCTGACCCCCATCTAATTCTCCCTCCACCAACTCGTTCCAAAACAGTTCCATCGTCCGCTCCAACTAATGCATCCCCGGATTTCCTCCATCAACGCTGGCGCGATGGGCATGCTCACCTCCCTGCGAGCATCCGATTCCCTCCGCGCCATGGCCGGCTCGGGAGTTAGAGGACTCCGAGCAGTGCCTCTCCTCCTCTATCACCTATTTGAAAGTCTCACCGTCAGCTTGACGAAGATGAGAATCGAGACTTCGAGAGAAGGTGTCGCGATGTGTTCCAGCTTAACGAAGACGTCCGCGCCACCGTCCTACACGTTTCCCGGCGAAGGAATCGAGAGGAGGTGCCCTGAGCCGAGCAAATCGCGTCTGTCTTCTGCAAATCGCGGTTGTCTTCTGCTAGTCCCCGGCAAAGGAATCTAGCGGAGGTGCCCTGAGCTCAGCAACCAGTTTGGGGGATTTGTGGAGGTGTAGTGAGGAGCGGCGTAGTCGTCCCCGCCTGAGGTCAGGTGATTTTCTGAGCGAGATGTGCGCGCTTGCTGATTTGGGCTTAGAGGAATCGCGAACCAGATCATTGAATTTGAGTGGTCTCGACTAACAATAGCTTCCATGGACCGATTCACACCACCAGCGGCATCGCTCTTCCAATGCCACGGCCGTACCTCGCCGGCCCAAATCGAGTCAACGGCCGCTTGTTCTGATTCATGCGCTAGGAGATGCGGCCGTATCCGTGCCTCCCTCTCCCGAGCCCAGCCTGCGACACCACCCTTTGTGCCCGTCTCTCACCTGGACGAACTACAGCACGAGCACGGCCCGGACAATACCCGCGACGGCGGCTGCTCGCGAGGCAGCTAAGGCTGGTCTTCGCTGTCGGAGCCGGCCACAGTCCAGCGACCGCCGCTGCCTCGACGCCCTTCCGCCGCTTGTGGTCCTCCCACCGGCCTTCAACCGCAGCCGTCGCCTCGTGTCGCCGTGGTCGTCCCGCCGGCCGGCACGGACGTGGCCGCCTCTCGCCCTCCGCCACTCGTGGCGTCGTGGTCCTCCCGCCGGCCGGAACGGACGCGCCCGTCGAGCACCGCTTGCTGCCGTCGTCCTCCCGCCGGCCGACACGGACACGCCCGCCGCTCCTCCACAACCTCCTCCTAATAAATCGAATCGAAATCGCATGGAGGCGAAACTTGTCCAGCATGTCCAGGGAGGGAATGGAACGGAGGAGGTCCTCGCTCGAGCCCTTCCCTCCCGCGCGCCTCCAAGGACCACCACGCCCACCAGCACACCGTCGAGCCGCTCCGGCAGGCATGGTCGCCTTGAGCCAGGGGAAGCAGCTAAGAGCATCTCCAGTCGCGTCCCCCAAACCGTCCCCCAAAGCGATTTGGGGCGCGCCGGACAAAAAAAGCGTTCCAGCCGCGTCCCCCAAAGCCCATTTTTGTCCGGCGCGGCCCGATACGGTGTCCGGCGCCCGAGCCCGTCCCCGTCCCACGGGGACGCTCCGGGGACGCCGGACACAACGCAAGCGAGGCCAACCGACGCGGGCCCGGCACGCGTCGGCCGGCACGGAAGGCTAAAACCCCGTTGCCTACCTTTGGTCAAGCGACGTTAATGGCGTCCGTAGTTTTCCCGTGCGACGCAGGGACGCGTCTCGCCGTGCATGGCCGCGTGGCCGTCCGCGCCGGAGTTGTTGCGTGCAACCACCCGCTGCGCCGCTGTTTTAAGACGCCCTCCAGTTATCGCCGCTCATCATAATCCTTCTCGTCGCCGCCGCCTCCCCTTCCCGGCATCCTCTCCTCGCCGCTCAAAAAATGTCGAGCTCGTCCTCCCGCAAGATCGCCGCGGCGAACGGCTTCGGCCGCGGTAGCCTCACCGTGGCGGAGGCGTGGGCGCTGTACCACGCCCGGTATCCAGTCCCGCCGGACATGCGGCTGCCCGCAGCGGCGCGGCCGGAAGATGGCCGTGAACGGCATTGGCGTTCCGCCGCGCCGGCGCCGCGCACGGACCAATGGTGGGACGCCGTCAAGGCCCGTCGGGCTCAACTCACCCGCCAGGAGCGGTTGGATCCGACGTGGGCGGTCGACAACAACGACGCTGAGTGGACGTCGTACTTCCGAGCGAGGTACGACGCCGAGATGCACAACGACCGACGGGCTCGCTTCGGCGGCCCCAATAGCCGGAACAGGGAAGGCCGCGCCCTGTTCCGGGGCGTTCCGGGCGCACCTCGAGAACGTCATCCGCGGCCTCCGCAACGGCGCTCCAAGGCTGGAGATGCCGCTCGCCGCCGCCGCCGTCTCCTCAATGGCAGCCGAGGAGGACGACGTACTCGTCCTCCTCGCACTCTTCTTCCTCGGGACCAGCGCGATCGACGCCGTCCTCGTCGTACTCGGTCTGGCGCCCTACACCGTCCCCAAACGGGAGGTCAAGGAGGAGCCGGCGACGCCCGTCAACACGAGGCGTGGCGGTAGCGGCAGCGGGCAGCAGCAAGGAGGCGCGGCGGCGCCCTCCTCATCCCGAAGCCGAGGTGAAGGAGGAGCCGGAGGAAGCGTCGCAGGCGGCGCTGCCGGGCGGAGTACGAGCGGGCAGCAGCGGCTCATCGCCAGCAGCGACGACCCCAAGGACTGCCCGGGGCTGCGGGCGGCGTTCATGGCGTCCATGGACGACAAGGACGCCTGGAGGGGGCGACCCGGACGCGGCGATCGCCATGTCCATCCGCGACTCCGGCAAGCCGGCCGGTGGACCTCACCGACGACGGCGAGGCAGGACCAAGCGGCTTGGTGAAGGACGAGCCCGTGGACGAGCCCGTCGACGAGCGCGGCAAGCAGGAGATCGTCACCGACGAGATGTACAACTTCCAGCAGTACTAGGGTTTAGGGTTTAGGGTTTAGGGTTTAGGGTTTAGGGTTTAGGGCGACGTACTCGTCCTCCTCGCACTCTTCTTCCTCGGGACCAGCGCGATCGACGCCGTCCTCGTCGTACCGGTCGGCGCCCTACACCGTCCCCAAACGGGAGGTCAAGGAGGAGCCGGCGACGCCCGTCCAACACGAGGCGTGGCGGTAGCGGCAGCGGGCGGCAGCAAGGGAGGCGCGGCGGCGCCCTCCTCATCCCGAAGCCGGAGGTGAAGGAGGAGCCGGAGGAAGCGCCGCAGCGGCGCCGCTGGGCGGAGTACGAGCGGCAGCGAGCGGCTCATCGCCGGCAGCCGACGACCCCGAGGACTGCCCGGGGCTGCGGGCGGCGTTCATGGCGTCCATGGACGACAAGGACGCCTGGAGGGGCGACCCGGACGCGGCGATCGCCATGTCCATCCGCGACTCCGGCAAGCCGCTGGTGGACCTCACCGACGACGGCGAGGCAGGACCAAGCGGCTTGGTGAAGGACGAGCCCGTGGACGAGCCCGTCGACGAGCGCGGCAAGCAGGAGATCGTCACCGACGAGATGTACAACTTCCGAGCAGTACTACGACGCCTCCGGCCGCCGCAAGTGGTTCTAGATTAGATTTAGTTTTAAAGTTAGTCAATTTTCGTTCGAATCTATGTAAGTTTAGACGAATCTAATCGAATCTAGTTAAGTTTAAAATTTGCGAAATTTTGTTTGGGGGACGCGACTGGGGAGCGACGTCCCCCAAACGCGGCACGAACGAAACACGTCCCCCAAACGCTCAATCCGGCGCGGTTTGGGGGACGGTTTGGGGGACGCGACTGGAGATGCTCTAAGAAAGGGGGAAACAGGGGCTGGGAGGCGATGCGGGGAAAGCAGCCAAAAGAGATATTCACGGTGTTTGGTCGCCGTGAGCAACAAATTGAATCTCAACATCGATCCAACGGTAGCTAGGACGTACTCACGTATCCCCCTAATCACCAAATTCACTCTCCCACGGATTATCCCGGAACCCTTTCCGGCTCTCTCTCTCAATTTCTCCGGTGATTACAATTTCCAAAACAATCTCTAAGCAACGCCAAGCCTTAAAGCGCTTACCCTACAATTCGGGAATACTCATACATGACCAAGACACCTCTATAGTCAATGATCAATAGCGGCATTGGGATGCCCGTAGTGCCCCCTGTGAATTCCACGAAGAATATCGTCGTTTAAACCATTACATTGAGTCTTATTTCGTTTGTTACTTTGGTACCGGCACTCGTCCGAGATATGGTTTTTTGTATCATTATACCTAGTTCTATCTCATTACCGACAAGGCTATTCAACTCGTTCCCGTGTGATTCCATCATCATGACCTAGTCATGTGATGCACAAATTGGATGTAATCTCACCGAGTGGGCCAGAGTATTTGTCCGTCACGCGGATGAAAAAATCTTACTCTCAATACATACGCCTCAACCCATCCCTTCGACATACGCAACAACACCTTTATGATCACCATGTTATGGTGTTACAGTTGATGCCGTCAAAGCAGCCTTCGGTGATAGTGATTGGATATTATCTCACGGTCTAATGATTAGCTCACTATGCTTTTATAAACATTGCAACGTTGAACTTTGATCGCGTTACAATATTTATATATTGGGTATGTCCATCATATCATTCACATAATGATATGATTCCATTGTAAAATGACGTGTATGTCCATGACCGGGAAACCTTACTAGTAGGAAACTAGCTATAGGTGGAATGCCTTTTTATGGCGCAGCAAATAACCATGCGCCACAAAAAAAACTGTGGCGCACCCAGGCACGTGTGCAATAAATAATTGCATTTCGGTGACGCACCAACTCTGCATGCGCCACAGAATTTGATATTTCTGTGGCACACCAACTCTCCATGCGCCACAGAAATCTGGTGGGGTCCGTGACCAATTATTGGATTGACCAATTCTGGGTATTTCTGTGGTGCATATCGAGCTGGATGCGCCACATAATTGTCGTCTTTCTGTGGCGCATGTGGCCAAATGCGCCACAGAAAGAAGCATTTGTGTGGCACGTGGAGCTACATGCGCCGCAGAAGTTTTCTGGATTTTTGCTCTCCACTTAACCCAACCCTCTCCCCCCGTGGATCGCCTTTTTTAGCTTTGTAAAATACAGAAGAAAAAGATAGAAATTTCAAAAAAAAAAATCATTCGAGGTGCCCATGTATTATGTCATCTAGTTTAATGAAAATTAATAAACATAAATTTTGACTTTTTTTGTAAAATTGCGTTGCGTATCGGTAAAACTAGATTTCTGGTTGCATACGAACTCGAAAAAAAGCACAATATATCAAAATAACCGGGAGAAAATTCTACATCCGAACTCACCTGGGTTTAGCAGTTTAGCCAATTTTTAGAATCGGCAAATTCTGAAAGAGCAAAAAATTACAGCAAAGTCAAGATTTTTTCCTGCAAAAATTTAAAATTCGAAAAAAAATCGGTGACGCACCAAGTGCACATGCGCCACAGAATTCTTAGACTGAAATTGGAATTTCGGTAGTGCTCCTCCACTTCTCCTCCTCACCTTCTCCTCCACTTCCCCTTCTCTCCTCCTCTCCTCCACTTCTCCTCCCTCCTCTCCGCCACCCGGCAACCTCCTCCTCCTCCTCCAACGACAACGACCTCCTCCTCCAGCGAACCCCTCCTCCCCCACCTTCGGTGACCCCCTTCGGCTGGCCTTCTCCTCCTCCACCCACCCACCACCTCTGGCCAGCCTCCTTCTCTTCCTCCACCCACCCACCACCTCCGGTCGGCCTCCCCCTCCTCCTCCACCTCCGGCCGGCCTCCTCCTCCTCCACTCACCCACCACCTTCGGTCGGCCTCCTCCTCCACCCACCTCAACCCATCCCACCCACCCACCTCCGGCGACCTCTGGCAAATTTCAAAAAAAAAATCCAGCAAAGTTCTGTTGGCCCCAGATCTAGATCTGGGGTTGCCGCCATTTTTTTAAATTCAAAAAAAATTGTGGCGCACCACCGCTAGGTGCGCCACAGAAAGTTTTGTATGGTGCATGCCTGCCTGGTGCGCCACAGAAATGTCACTTTTCTGTGACGCGTGGGTCCGTGCGCCACATAATTCAAATTTTTGTAGCGTGAATTCTGTGGCGCACCGTGCGCCACTGATGAGCCTTTTCCTACTAGTGTCTTGATCATCTATTGATCATGCTTGCCCGTGGAAAAGGTTGTTATCGGCCCGAATCGTTCAGGTCCGAAATGTTCTTTGCAAATCATTAATGTCACCTTATTTGACATTACTCTACCATCAATATGTCATGTGAGTCTCTAATTGCTTCAGCGGGTTTTTATTTTTTATCCCCAAAATATGCAGACACGCAGTATTGTAGGGCACAATTTGAATAAATGATTTTAGAACCCGTATCGTATTAAGATCATCAGTAACTGTTGTGGGTATACTTCATGGGTGTACCATCGACAGTGCCTAGATCCGGCAAGCCCGGGTGGCCCACAGTCGGTGATGAGGCATGTGGCTCATCGGGCAGCCCAGTTGCTGTTGATCATGAAGGAAGAAGTCCGGCCCAGGATCAGTAAGCCGGATCCGTACCGACATTCGGAGGAACCCGGATCCGTGGAGGCCCATGAGGAACCCGGATCCAGTACGACGTATATGGAAGGCGGATCCGTGATGTACACGGCAAGACATTGTACCGTAGTTAGGCAATCTGTAATCCGGCTAGGACTCTCCATGTAAACCCTAGATCCGTGCGCCTTTATAAGCCGGATCCCGGGAGCCCTAGAGGCACAACCACAACTCATTGTAACAACGCGAAAGCGCCCGGATAATTCCGCACAAGCAGCAGTAGGCCCCGTCATCGTGCAGGTGTTCCGAAGCTGGGTAACTCGCGTACCACCGTCCCGTGTGCACTCCGCCCTATGGCCCCTACTCTTCTCCCCTCGTGAGGATCCCTCCTCCGAGGTACCGTCGATTAGGCAACGACGCTTGGCGCCCACCGTGGGGCCTCGCGGCGTCCGGAGGCCGGAACCGGGAGGGTTCCGCCATGGGAAGCTACGACGACACCATCGCTGTGGGGCGTGTCCTTTACGCCGGTAATCTGCCGATCGTCCCTCCGGACGAGTGCTGGATTCCGGCTAAAACCGACCCCGTCAAGCTCTCCATCGTCCCAGTTGGCGGCATACACATCTTCATCGGGAAACCGTCGATTCCGACGGAAACCCACTGGTAAGTAGCGCTGACGCGACCGCCGCCGAGCAGGACGCAGTCGCGAAGATCCGATCTGAGACGCAGGAACTTCCTAGCGAAGATTCCGCCTTAGATCTGAAAAAATCAGATCCCACCCAATCCGCCCCTGAGCAGGAAATAACGGTGGAAGACCAATGCAGATCCGCCTGGGTCTCCCAGGTGTTAGAAAAGCAAAGGTGTCACTTCGTGCACTTCTTGGCCCATACCGCCGAAACCGCCCCTCAAGAAGCCGGAGCCGGTCCCGAGCGGGTCGAGCCCCGGAAAACAACGCTGCTCCGGATCAGCAAGAGGCTGTCGGAGAAAGCGGAACTCCGGCTGAAGAGTCAATTTTGGGAAACCTAAGCCCAATCTCCGGAGACACCCAATCCATGGACACTGAAGAGTTCGATCGCAAGGTGAAGGAATATGGATACGATGATCAGCCTGAAGTTGATTCCGCCCAACCAAAGCAGGTACTTGCAACTGTAGCGCCGCCGGGAGAACACGGATCGAAGAGGCAGGCACCCAATCCGACCCCCAGCCATCCCATCGTGGATCTCCAATGTCGCGGGAGCGACCCCGTAGGGATTCTTCCTCGGAGAGCCTCCGTCGCCTCGAAGAGATGGTCGCACAAGCAGGCATGGATGCGGTTTATCGCTCGGATATTCTTAACAAACCCATCACTCCTGAAGACGTAGAAGCATTAGAAGCTAAGAGAGTGGAGCTGCTGGCCACAGCCAAGAAATTTAAGGACACCGCAGCCGCCATGCTGGAGGAAAGGAAGCACGCCGCAGTTTTTGTGGAAGACTTCATCCAGCGTGAGCAGGAGGTGGACGAAGGACTGGCAAAAGTCAAGGAACTCCGAAAGCATTGGGAGGACAAGATCGTTGAAGCTCATCAGGAGGTCGCAAAGGTCATGCGTGAGTTGATAGCTCCCCGCAAGATCACCTTCGCAACTCCAACGGAGCAGCAGCCGTTCGCAACCCCAAAGGACAATATGACGAAAGCTGCAGAGATCTTGAAGAAAAGTAACGAGGAGATTGACATCGACTACGTTCGCACGCTCGTCGCTTCAGCGGTGAAGCAGCAGAGCAAGGCAGACACTTCGCGCAAGTTGGAGTCTAACCCAGAGCATTGCGTCTCCACTGCGCAGAAGGACGCCCACGACAATCGCCATCGAGATGACGAATCGCGAACCGGATCCTCGAACGAAGAAGGAAAGCCAGGGAACACCCAAATCCGATCCCCGTACCATCAAAGACGCCACCGTCAGATCCAAGAAAGGGAAAGGATGCAATGTACTCTGGACGGGACAAGTACCGCAACCCCTCTCCTCCGCCCAATGGTTACCCGCGTCCCTCTCGCCGCCGTAGTCCAGCCGGAAACACCAGGCCTCACGGGCATGGTGGAATTGTTATCCGCGACAACGTGCTGCCTTCAAGAAACAGGGAGCGCACGCCGGAACCTCGTCGGAACCAGAACAACGATCGTGAGCCCGAGCCTAGGAGGAGTCGGGATGAGGAGCGCGATCCGGAACCTCGCCGGAGCCGGAACGACCAGGGCAGCCAGCGCCACGGCGAAGGCAGCCGCAGGAGCCGGAGCCAGCACCGGGAGGGCCGGGGAGAATCTGAAGGCGGAAGCAAGAGGTCGGATCGGCCCCCTCGCAGGTCTCCCTCACCACCACCTAGCGGTGGCGGCGGAGGAGGAGGCGGAGGCGGCGGCCGAAGATCTCGCTCACGCGCTCTCCCCGCCACGGCTCGCGTGACGCGCGGGAACGCCTCAACGAATACGTAACCGACTACATCGGCCCGAAGTGCTTTGGCAGGATGATTCGAGAGGAACCAAAGCCAAGGATGAACCTCAAGCTACCCGGAAACCCGAAGCATTATGATGGCACCGAAAGGCCGGATACCTGGATTGAGGATTACTATAATGCAAGAACCTTCGCCGGAGGAACCCCTAATATCGCTCGCCGCATGCTCCAGCTTGTACCTTGTAGGTCCAGCCCGGATCCGGCTCGCCGACCTCGAGAAGAACTCCATCTTTTGCTGGTTTGACCCGAAGACCGCTTTCGAGAAACACTTCAGGGGCACCTACAAAAGACCCGCCACGGCAAGCGACTTACAAGCTTGTATCCGAAGAAGGGAGAATCCTCAAGAAACTTCCTCACACGATGGTTGGCATGCAGGAACGAGTGCGAAAACGTCGACCACACCACCGCCATGTACGCCTTCATTGGTGGACTGCAGAGAGGAGGATTGCTGAGGCATAAGCTCACTTGTTTGGCTAACGCAAATAAACTGACTTTGGATGAGATGATCTCCATTGCCAGCGACCATACTGCCGCCGATGATGACGCAGGCGGTGATATCGCAGCTACAAGCAATCCCCCTACACCAACAAAAGAAGAACCGTGATAACGGCAACAACAAGCAGCCATAAACGCAAAAACCCCGATGACCGAAGAGTGGCGGATCCGACATGGTCGCCATGGCGTTCCAACGCGGAGGTTCGGGAGGCGGAAGAGGACGCGGCCGTGGAGGCGGAGCCGGCAGGGGTCGCGCAGCATGGCACCGAGGTCACAGCCTGGCGGATCCCGCGCCCCGCAAACCTACGAGGAGTATAGAGACATGCCCTCGCCCGGCCCACTTGGATCCGGTTACGTGGAAGTCCACTCACACCAACCGCAACCGCAAGTGGGTCAACGACCTAAAGAACGACCCGGAGGCAGGATACAAGCGAGCCGGAAGCACCGCCCACGCGGCAAAGGAGGCAAGGGCAAGAACAAGGACAAAGAGGAAGACAGTTCCGAGGCAATGGATGAGGATGATAACTCGCCGGATCCCAAGGCAGGGTCCGCAGGTAAATCCAACCCATTCGAGAAAAAGAGCGTGGGGGCTTACCACACTTTCCTCGGAACCCCAACAGTCCGCGCTACAAAGTCAGCTACCCGGATCCTGAACGCCACAGTTCCGGCTGTGCCGCAATATGTCGTGGTCGGAAGTTCCGTGCACATTTGACAGGGAGGATCATCCCGCCATTGTGCCAAAAGAATACTACGCCTTGGTTGTAAGTCCCCGCATAGACGGGTATGACTTCTCCAAGTGCCTCATGGATGGTGGAGCCAGCTTGAACATCATGTACCTGGAGACTCGGAGCGGATGAACCTCACCAAGGAACAGCTCAAACACAAGCAACACCGAGTTTCACGGCGTGGTTCCGGTAAGAAGGCGAACTCCCTCGGCAGCATCACACTTCCCGTGGCCTTCGGCGATGTTCACAATTTCCGCGAAGAGAAGATCACGTTTGAAGTTGTGCCCTTCAAGAGCTCCTACCACGTCATCTTCGGCAGGCCCACCTACCACAAGTTCCACGCAAGAGCGTGCTATATCTACAACAAGCTCAAGATTCCGGGTCCTAACGGTATGATCACCATAACCGGAGACTACAAAAAGGCTCATGAGTGCGAGTTGGGCGAAGCCGCCTTCGCGAGTCCGTGATATCCGGAGAAGAGCCGAAAGGCTACAGAGCCGCGGTGGATCCGACCGAGATGCGGACCACCAAGAAGCAGATCTCCGAACGTAAAAACTCCTTCAGTGGCCGCGATAGAGACCAAGAAAGTCAACTTCAAGGAAGATGACGCTACCAAGCAAGTCTCGATCGGAGCCAACATGGACCCCAAATAGGAAGACGCGCTCGTCGAGTTTCTCCGCGCTAACATGGATATCTTCGCATGGCAACCTTCCGACATGTCCGGAGTACCAAGGGAACTCGCCGAGCACTACCTCAACATAAACCCGGGGCTAAACCGGTGAAGCAAGCTATGCGACGCTTTGGAGATAAGAAGCGCCGCGCCATAGGAATGGAATTAGCAAAGTTACTAGAGGCAGGTTTTGTAATAGAAGTAATCCACACCGATTGGGTCGCAAATCCCGTCCTTGTACCCAAAAAGAATACTCGAAATACTAAGAATGTGCATCGATTACTCGGCTTGAACAAACATTGCCCGAAAGATCCGTTTCCCCGCCGCGCATTGACCAAGTCATTGATTCGACGGCAGGGGCGGAACTTCGTGTTTTCTTGATGCGTATTCCGGGTATCACCGGATCCGGATGAAGGAGTCCGACCAAAAGGCGACCTCATTCATCACCCCATTTGGCACTTACCGCTATGTTACTATGCCCTTTGGCTTGAAAAACGCAGGTGCCACCTACCAACGTACGATGCAAGCGGTGCTTGAAGGACCAGATCGGCCGGAACGTACACGCCTACGTCGACGACATCGCGGTCATGACTCGGAAAGGATCCGACTTGATCAGCGACCTCACATAAACCTTTGAGAATCTCCGTCGGTACAAGATGATGTTGAATCCGCTGAAGTGCGTCTTTGGCGTACCAGCCGGAAAACTCCTTGGCTTCATTGTCTCTAACAGGGGCATTGAAGTGAACCCGGAAAAAATCAAGGCAATTTTGTGCATAAAAAGGCCAACTTGTCTCAAAGATGTGCAACGGCTCACTGGTTGTGTCGCAAAGCAATCAGCAGGTTTGTTAGCCGTCTTGGCGAGAAGGCACTTCCCCGTACAAGCTATTGAAGAAAACAGTACAAGTTTGTCCGGGACGAGGCAGCGGATGCAGCACTACAAGGGTTGAAGGAGATACTTACCTCCCCACCTATCCTAGCAGCTCCAGGAGAGTCGAGCCTATGCTCCTTTACCCGGCAGCCACCAACAGTGGTCATCAGCCTCGTCATCGTGGTGGAACGACAGGAAGAAGGTCACGAATATGGAGTCCAAAGGCCAGCTTACTATATCAGCGAGGTCCTTACGGAATCCAAACAGCCGCTACCCTCACTTTCGAAGTTAGCCTACGGAGTATTCCTCGGGCAGCAGGAAGCCGAGACATTACTTCCAAGAACATCCAAGAATGAGCCGTGAGCAAGGCTCCGCCGTCAACGATTCTCAACAACGCCGACGCAACAGACGCACAACAAAATGGGGCATTGAATTATCCGCCTTCGACATCAGCCTACAAAGCCAGGACCGCGGTCAAATCCCAGTGTCTTGGCAGATTTCGTCGCAGATTGGACGAAGCTCCGGATGCTAATCCGGAGCCGGAACCGTAGACATGGGTTATGCACTTCGATGGATCCAAGCAGCATCAAGGCTCGGGAGCCGGAGTCACCCCGAAGTCCCCTACCGGAGAAGAACCGCAAGACGCTTTGCGCATCCACTTCGAAGCTACAAACAACATGGCGGAGTACGAGGCTCTACTACACCGGACCGCGCATCGCTAAGGAAATAGGGATCAAGCACATTATCCGCTGCGGAGATTCCGACCTGGTGGCACAAGCAAGTAGCCGGAACCCGGAACGCCGGAAATTCCGTCATGGCGGCTTACCGAGACGAAGTTGACGAGATCGCCAAATGCTTTCTAGGATACGAAGTCAAGTACGTCCGGAGAGACGACAACGCAGCGGCAGACATGCTATCCAAGCTCGGATCCGGCAGGAAACCAATTCCGCCTGGCATTTTCTTGGAGCACCTACGGATACCCTCGGTGAAGGGCGCTAACCCGGAAAACCCGTACGTGGCAGTATCTCCGGCTAGAGAAGTGATGGCTATCATTCCGGCTTGGACGCAGCCTTTCCCGGACTACCTCATCGATCGAAGTTGCCGGAGGACGAGGTCCTCGCGCGACGCATCATCGACGAGCAAGATCCTACACAATTGTTGATGGACAGCTCTACAAACGAAGCGCAACAGGGGTATTTCTCAAATGCGTCTCTAATCAAGATGGCATTGAAATCCTTAGAGAGATCCATGCAGGGATTGCGGGCATCATGCCGCTCCCGTGTCACTCGTTGCAAAAGCTTTTCGGCTAGGCTTTTACCGGCTCACAGCCTAAAGAAGACGCCGACAAAATAGTCAAGACCCGCCGAGGTTGTCAAGTACTACGCTACTCAACCAAACGCTCCAGCCCAAGAGCCGAAGACCATACCTATCACCCGGCCATTCGCGGTCTGGGGGCTCGATATGGTTGGTAAGTTAAAAAGATCATCTCCCGGCGGTTTTGAATACCTCTTGGTCGCTGTTGACAAATTCAGCAAATGGATCGAGGCAAAGCCAGTGAGAAAAGCCGACGGTGCTACGGCACTAAAATTTGTCCGCAGCCTCGTGATGAGATTCGGCATCCCACACAAGCATAATCACGTATAATGGCACAAACTTCGCTCAGTGGAGAATTGAAGGATTATTGTGAGACAATGGGGATTCGATTGGACCTTGCATCCGTGGCTCACCCACAATCCAATGGTCAAGTTGAAAGGGCTAACGGTCTAATATTATCGGAATCAAGCCACGCCTTGAAGAACCGCCGCGACGAGCAGCCGGAGCTTGGGCCGACGAATTAGACGCTGTCTTGTGGAGTTTGCGAACTACCCCTAACAGGTCAACAGGGTTTACCCCATTTTTCCTGGTATACGGATCCGAAGCCGTAATCCCCTCCGACATCATCCACGATTCACCGCGAGTTTCCGCCTACAATGAAGAAACAACTGACGAGGCCAGACAGCTATCTGTGGACCTGATCGAGGAAGCTCGGAATTTAGCTGACCAGCGCTCCGCCATCTACCAGCAGAAGCTCCGACGCTATCACAGTCGTCGAGTTCGGAATCGCTCTTTCATGACAGGAGACCTGGTCCTCCGCCTTCGGCAGGTGAAAGACCATAAGCTGCAGTCCCCATGGGAAGGACCCTTCGTCGTTAGCAAAGTGCTTCATAACGGATCATACTACCTTGTTGATTTCCGAGAGCTGAGGGACAGACCCGCTAATTGGCACCGGAAACGCAAGCGTGAGGATCCGGATGACATCTACGACGAGACAGATCGCCCCTGGAACATCGCACAGCTACGTCCTTTCCACACTTAGCGTACTCTTTCCGAGTTATAAACTGTAATAGTTATACATGATCAATGAAATAAAGCTTATGGTTCACTCTTCGAGTCTTTTACCTCCTTTACTTGTTCATTTTTAGATCATGTGTGTTTTCCGACTAAAACCGCAGAGCTGGATATTTCCGCCTAGGCGTGTATAAAAAGTTGTGATTTTCAAAAATCGTCCTTTAGGACGTAAGCTTAAGTTTTCTCGATTAAATTGTTATCTCGTTGCGAACTCGTGGATTCCTAGTAGCGATTTCCGGCACCTATGCTTGGGGGCTTGTTTCCGCGGTTATTGACGGATTACCATTGGGTTTCGTCGCCGCTGGCGAGCGTTTCCGGCTAAGGTCTTCCGGCTCGCGGAAGGTCAAGCGGGCAAGTCGGAAAACAACGAAATCAGCACTTGCTTTCCGACACAAAACGAAACATGCACATAATATTAAAGGATAGCAGGATAAGTGTTTCCGCCCCATGCATAGTTGTTTCGTCCCTAGCTACTTAAGAATTTAAGTTATTCATTACAAACCCACTCCGGGGCCAAAAGTGATGCATCACTGTTCATTGTTTCACAGGTTCTCGGAGGATTGCTCTTCATCAGAAGCCGTGTAGGCGGAGCCGTCATCTGAGCCATCGCCTGAGCCGTCGCCGTCGGAGTCGGAGCCTTCCTTGTCATGGTCGGCACTTGACCCGGAGCCTTCCTCGTCGCCTTCCTCGGCAGCCTCTTCTCCCTCTTCCTCCGGGTCGGAAAAGCCTTCGGGAAGATCATGCTTGTTGTACCAGAACGAGTGGTTAACTCGTCCAGCAAATAGACGATCAAATCCCATAGCTTCCGCGAGGAGATGTCTCATGGTGGTACCCTTGGGGGCTCCGCGTGCGACGTCTGCATATTTCATGGTAGGGAAGTGCGCTTTGCAGGTGGCTAACACGAGGGCAGCAACTCCGCGAGACGAAGACTCCTGCCAATCCTTGATGAGCTCCGGCACCTTCTTCATGAGTTTTGTCATGCGGTCAATAACCGTTGTCTTGGCTCTCTTCAGGTTAAGGGACTTGGCAATTCCGCGACATGCTTCGATGAGGTCCTCGATTGAGGTCCGCGCTTCATCATATGCCTCGGTCCTTTTAAGGGTTGACTCTTTGGTTTATTCGAAGCCAAGGCTTGCTGCAAAGTAAAAAGGATGAGTTTCTTCCGCGGACAAAGACAATTTTGAGGAAGCCGGAGTTAAAACAATAACAAAAAGGGTACTTACGGAAGATCATCTTATCAATGGCCTCCGCCTCCGCCTCCTGGCTCTTGTTTTTGGCCGCCGTGGTGGTCACCCCGTGATGGCTCTTCTTGAGTTTTTCAGCCAGCTCCGCCATTTCGCGGGAATGTTTCTCCGAGAGCTCCTTCTTCTCTTTGGTTTCCTTCTCGGAGGTTTCTTTCAAGAAGTTCTTCGTAGTTTCATTCTCCGCCTCCAATACTTGGACCTTGGCGGACAAGGCGTCGATGGTGGGGCGTTTGTCAGTTTCTTCTGAAGACAGAAAATCCCACAAGTTATGTGTTATGATTGTTCATACAGTACAAATTTAAGCAGCTCGGATTTCTCACCTTTCAAACGGGTCTCCAGGCGGAGCACAGCTTGTTGACTATTCTCAGCAGCCTGGCGCAGCCCTTCTATTTCCGTCATCTGCTCCAGCACATGCACGCGCAGGTCTTCGTGCAGCTTCCGCGTGCTCTGAGACGCAAAGAGGATTTAGCCGGAAATTCAAAATTCGGGGGCCGGCGAGGAGTTCAAAGTTTTGGATCGAGAAAATTTTAAATTTCCGTCTAAGACAATTGTTGAGAGAAGCATCGGCTAATACATGTTACACGGAAAAATGTCTGAACCAATGCTTGGGGGCTAGTGTTACCTGGCGCACCTCCTTATGCTTAGCAAAGAAGATCTTGAGATCATTCTCAAGGTCGGAGAGCTCCTTCATCTCCGTGTCCGCAGGCCCCCACACCTTTTCCATCATTTCGGAAACTTTTGCATGGCGTTGGGAAAGGGTGAGCTTTTGCAGAGACGGAGTAGGTTGAGGGTCAGCTTGGAGCGTGTTGGTAGCACGAATCAGCCGTACTTTCCGCTCATACCGCTCGGCTTGTAGGTTCGGCGGAGGTGGCAGCTTGGTTGCTCGAGCGGAGGCGTAGATGAAGATGCGCCTTTCCCGGAACCACCGTGACCAGTCGGATCTTCAGGAAGGTCGTTGATATTAATAACGTCCTTGGGATCCGGCTTGGTGGCAGAGGAAGCCTTGGGCGGAACTTCGACTTCTGGTGTGACTGGTATGGAAGCCGGAGACGGCTTCGTCCTCTTCTTGGGGGCCTTAGGGGCCTTGGGGGGCTGGCTTCCGGAACTTCTGTCATGAAAATAACGGAGCGTTATGATTAAGTATATACTGATTCACGATGGCGGAATGTCTTTCCTTCGGAAATTTAGTACTTACCCGGAAGGTCTGAAAAACTGGTGGATTTCTAGTTGGGCTCGGTTGCTCGTATCGATGAGTTTGAGGCGCTTTTTCTCCGCCTCCGCCTTGCGAGTTGCCGCGGTGCTGAGCACGTCGCGGGCACGTTTTGCTGAAGGACTGGAGGGGGCAGGCCTCTTCCTCTTAGCGGGGCGCGGAGCCTCGGGAGCTTCCGCCTCCGATGCGGCTTCCGGATCCGTGTTGCCGGTGGAAGGAACCCGGAGGATAGTTCCGAGTTCACTTTCTTCGAGCGCCTCGAGCTAATACAGAGTTAAACACTTAGACAAAAGTTTGAATGCGAAGAGAAACAACAGACTAGAGTCAGGACGATGTACCGCGGTTCTGGAACCGTTCATGTGGATGTCTTTGTTGCACATGTGAACGTGAAGTTCACGCGGGATCTTGATGAGGAGCCGGATCCTCTTGTCGATGGCGTCGGCGGAGAGATTGTCTTTTGTGGCGCACATCGGGTCGTCGCGCCCTGTGTACTGGAACATCAAGCGGTCCCTGTGTTGGAGCGGCTGGATCTGCTTGGTGAACCAGGAAAGGGTCAAGTCCTTCCCCGTCAGCCCCTCCTCCGTCGCCTACGTGATCCGCCTGACGGCGCGCGTGAGCTGGAGTGACTCGGAGAGGTGGGGGCAGTGCGACCATGCCGGAAGCTCGGTGGCGGGGCAGTTCTTGAACGGCGGTAGTTTTCTTTCGCTCGCAGGGTCGGAGACGTTCTTCAAGTAGAAGAAGCCCCCAGACCAGTACCGCGCGGATTCGTGGCGGTCGGTGTGGGGGTAGACGCGGCCCGGGCGGATCATGAAGGTGATGGATCCGCATGTTGCTAGTTCGGTGGATTGCCGGATCCTCTCCTTCTTGACAGTAAAGTAATATTGGAATAGGGAGAGCTCGGGAGTTACCCGGAGATGGCCCTCGCAAAGAGTGACGTGATTGCTGATCGCAAGCACGCTATTCGAAGAGATGTTGTGGGGTTGGAGCCTGATGGCGTGTAACTCACACGTTCGTTGGGAACCCCAAGAGGAAGGTATGATGCGCACAGCAGCAAGTTTTCCCTCAGAAAGAAACCAAGGTTTATCGAACCAGGAGGAGCCAAGAAGCACGTTGAAGGTTGATGGCGGCGGGATGTAGTGTGGCGCAACACGAGAGATCCTGGCGCCAACGTGGAACCTGCACAACACAACCAAAGTACTTTGCCCCAACGAAACAGTGAGGTTGTCAATCTCACCGGCTTGCTGTAACAAAGGATTAACCGTATTGTGTGGAAGATGATTGTTTGCAGAGAAAACAAGTAGAAACAAGTATTGCAGACAGATTTGTATTTCAAGATAAAAGAATGGACCGGGGTCCACAGCTCACTAGAGGTGTCTCTCCCATAAGATAAAAGCATGTTGGGTGAACAAATTACAGTCGGGCAATTGACAAATAGAGAGAGCATAACAATGCACATACATGTCATGATAAGTATAGTGAGATTTAATTGGGCATTACGACAAAGTACATAGACCGCCATCCAACCGCATCTATGCCTAAAAAGTCCACCTTCAGAGTTATCGTCCGAACCCCCTCCGGTATTAAGTTGCTAAACAATAGACAATTGCATTAAGTATGGTGCGTAATGTAATCAATAACTACATCCTCGGACATAGCATCAATGTTTTATCCCTAGTGGCAACAACACAACACAACCTTAGAACTTTCTGTCACTGTCCGAGGTGTCAATGCAGGCATGAACCCACTATCGAGCATAAATACTCCCTCTTGGAGTTAAGAGCAAAAACTTGGCCAGAGCCTCTACTAATAACGGAGAGCATGCAAGATCATAAACAACACATATGCAATAACTTGATAATTAACATAACATGGTATTCTCTATCCATCGGATCCCGACAAACACAACATAGAGTATTACAGTATAGATGATCTTGATCATGTTAGGCAGCTCACAAGATCCAACAATGAAGCACAATGAGGAGAAGACAACCATCTAGCTACCGCTATGGACCCATAGTCCAGGGGTGAACTACTCACTCATCACTCCGGAGGCGACCATGGCGGTGTAGAGTCCTCCGAGAGATGAATCCCCTCTCCGGCAGGGTGCCGGAGGAGATCTCCGTAATCCCCCGAGATGGGATTGGCGGCGGCGGCGTCTCCGGAAGGTTTTCCGTATCGTGGTTTTTTCGCATCGGGGGTTTCGCGACGGAGGCTTTAAGTAGGCGGAAGGGCGAGTCGGGGGCCGACGAGGGGCCCACACCATAGGGCGGCGCGGGCCCCCCCTTGGCCGCGCGGCCCTATGGTGGCGGCGCCTCATCGCCCCACTTCGTATCCCTTTCGGTCTTCTGGAAGGCTCGTGGCAAAATAGGACCCTGGGTCTTGATTTCGTCCAATTCCGAGAATATTTCGTTACTAGGATTTCTGAAACCAAAAACAGCAGAAAACAAAGAATTGGCACTTCGGCATCTTGTTAATAGGTTAGTTCCAGAAAATGCACGAATATGACATAAAGTGTGCATAAAACATGTAGGTATCATCAATAATATGGCATGGATCATAAGAAATTATCGATACGTCGGAGACGTATCAAGCATCCCCAAGCTTAGTTCTCGCTCGTCCCGAGCAGGTAAAACGATAACAAAGATAATTTCTGAAGTGACATGCCATCATAACCTTGATCATACTATTTGTAAACATATGTAATGAATGCAGCGATCAAAACAATGGTAATGACATGAGTAAACAAGTGAATCATAAAGCAAAGACTTTTCATGAATAGTACTTCAAGACAAGCATTAATAAGTCTTGCATAAGAGTTAACTCATAAAGCAATAAATAAAAGTAAAGGTATTGAAGCAACACAAAGGAAGATTAAGTTTCAGCGGTTGCTTCCAACTTGTAACATGTATATCTCATGGATAATTGTCAACATAGAGTAATATAACAAGTGCAATATGCAAGTATGTAAGAATCAATGCACAGTTCACACAAGTGTTTGCTTCTTGAGGTGGAGAGAGATAGGTGAACTGACTCAACATAAAAGTAAAAAAGAATGGTCCTTCAAAGAGGAAAGCATCGATTGCTATATTTGTGCTAGAGCTTTTATTTTGAAAACATGAAACAATTTTGTCAACGGTAGTAATAAAGCATATGAGTTATGTAAATTATATCTTACAAGTTGCAAGCCTCGTGCATAGTATACTAATAGTGCCCGCACCTTGTCCTAATTAGCTTGGACTACCGGATCTTTGCAATGCACATGTTTTAACCAAGTGTCACAATGGGGTACCTCCATGTCGCCCGTACAAAGGTCTAAGGAGAAAGCTCGCATTTTGGATTTCTCGCTTTTGATTATTCTCAACTTAGACATCCATACCGGGACAACATGGACAACAGTATAATGGACTCCTCTTTAATGCATAAGCATGTGGCAACAATTATTATTCTCATATGAGATTGAGGATATATGTCCAAAACCGAAACTTCCACCATGAATCATGGCTTTAGTTAGCGGCCCAATGTTCTTCTCTAACAATATGCATGCTCCAACCATTAAGGTGGTAGATCTCTCTTACTTCATACAAGACGGACATGCATAGCAACTCACATGATATTCAACAAAGAATAGTTGATGGCGTCCCCAGAAGCATGGTTATCGCACAACAAACAACTTAATAAGAGATAAAGTGCATAAGTACATATTCAATACCACAATAGTATTTAAGCTATTTGTCCCATGAGCTATATATTGCAAAGGTGAATGATGGAATTTTAAAGGTAGCACTCAAGCAATTTACTTTGGAATGGCGGATAAATACCATGTAGTAGGTAGGTATGGTGGACACAAATGGCATAGTGGTTGGCTCAAGGATTTTGGATGCATGAGAAGTATTCCCTCTCGATACAAGGTTTAGGCTAGCAAGGTTATTTGAAACAAACACAAGGATGAACGGTGCAGCAAAACTCACATAAAACAAATATTGTAAACATTATAAGACTCTACACCGTCTTCCTTGTTGTTCAAAACTCAATACTAGATATTATCTAGACTCTAGAGAAACCAAATATGCAAACCAAATTAGCAAGCTCTAAGTGTTTCTTCATTAATGGGTGCAAAGTATATGATGCAAGAGCTTAAACATGAGCACAACAATTGCCAAGTATCAAATTATCCAAGACATTTTAGAGTTACTACATGTAGTATTTTCCAATTCCAACCATATAACAATTTAACGAAGAAGAAACTTCGCCATGAATACTATGAGTAGAGCCTAAGGACATACTTGTCCATATGCTACAGCGCAGCGTGTCTCTCTCCCACAAAGTGAATGCTAGGATCCATTTTATTCAAACAAAACAAAAAACAAAAACAAACCGACGCTCCAAGCAAAGTGCATAAGATGTGACGGAATAAAAATATAATTTCAGGGGAGGAACCTGATAATGTTGTCGATGAAGAAGGGGATGCCTTGGGCATCCCCAAGCTTAGACGCTTGAGTCTTCTTAGAATATGCAGGGGTGAACCACCGGGGCATCCCCAAGCTTAGAGCTTTCACTCTCCTTGATCATATTGCATCATACTCCTCTCTTGATCCTTGAAAACTTCCTCCACACCAAACTCGAAACAACTCATTAGAGGGTTAGTGCACAATAAAAATTAACATGTTCAGAGGTGACACAATCATTCTTAACACTTCTGGACATTGCATAAAGCTACTGGACATTAATGGATCAAAGAAATTCATCCAACATAGCAAAAGAGGCAATGCAAAATAAAAGGCAGAATCTGTCAAAACAGAACAGTCCGTAAAGATGGATTTTATTAGGCCATCAGACTTGCTCAAATGAAAATTCTCAAATTGAATGAAAGTTGCGTACATATCTGAGGATCATGCTCGTAAATTGGCTTAATTTTCTGAGCTACCTACAGGGAGGTAGACCCAGATTCGTGACAGCAAAGAAATCTGGAACTGCGCAAGTAATCCAAATCTAGTACTTACTTTACTATCAAAGACTTTACTTGGCACAACAAAACTCAAAACTAAGATAAGGAGAGGTTGCTACAGTAGTAAACAACTTCCAAGACTCAAATATAAAACAAAAATACTGTAGTAAAAACATGGGTTGTCTCCCATAAGCGCTTTTCTTTAACGCCTTTCAGCCTAGGCGCGAAAGTGTGACTCAAGTAACATCAAGAGATGAAGCATCAACATCATAATTTGTTCTAATAATAGAATCATAAGGTAACTTCATTCTCTTTCTAGGGAAGTGTTCCATACCTTTCTTGAGAGGAAATTGATATTTAATATTACCTTCCTTCATATCAATAGTAGCACCAACGGTTCGAAGAAAAGGTCTTCCCAATATAATGGGACAAGATGCATTGCATTCAATATCCAAGACAACAAAATCAACGGGGACAAGGTTATTGTTAACCATAATATGAACATTATCAACTCTCCCCAAAGGTTTGTTTTTAGCATTATCAGCGAGATTAACATCCAGATAACAGTTTTTCAATGGTGGCAAGTCAAGCATATCATAGACTTTCTTAGGCATAACAGAAATACTTGCACCAAGATCACATAAAGCGTTACAATCAAAATCTTTGACTCTCATTTTAATGATGGGCTCCCAACCATCCTCTAGCTTTCTAGGAATAGAAGTTTCAAGTTTTAGTTTCTCTTCTCTAGCTTTTATGAGAGCATTTGTAATATGTTTTGTGAAAGCCAAGTTTACAGACGCTAGCATTGGGACTCTTAGCAAGTTTTTGTAAGAACTTTATAACTTCAGAGATGTGGCAATCATCAAAATCTAAATCATTACAATCTAAAGCAATGGGATTATCATCCCCAAGGTTGGAAAAAATTTCAGCAGTTTTATCACAAGTAGTTTCAGCAGCTTTAGCAGCTTCAGGTAATTTTGCGCGCTTTGCACTAGGAGTAGAAGCATTGCCAACACCAATTATTTTATTATTGATAGTAGGAGGTGCAGCAACATGTGAATCATTAGCATTGCTAGTGGTGGTAATAGTCCAAACTTTAGCTACATTTTTCTCTTTAGCTAGTTTTTCATTTTCTTCTCTATCCCACCTAGCACGCAGTTCAGCCATTAATCTTATATTCTCATTAATTCTAACTTGGATGGCATTTGCTGTAGTAACAATTTTATTTTCAATATCCCTATTAGGCATAACTTTCGATTTCAAAAGATCAACATCAGAGGCAAGACTATCAACCTTAGAAGCAAGAATATCAATTTTATTGAGCTTTTCCTCAACAGATTTGTTAAAGGCAGTTTGTGTACTAATAAATTCTTTAAGCATAGCTTCAAGTCCAGGGGGTGTATTCCTATTATTTTTTTAAGAATTCCCATAAGAATTAGCATAACCGTTACCATTATTATAAGGATATGGCCTATAGTTATTACTAGAATTGTTCCGATAAGCATTGTTGTTGAAATTATTATTTTTAATGAAGTTTACATCAACATGTTCTTCTTGCGCAACTAATGAAGCTAATGGAACATTATTAGGATCAACATTAGTCCTATCGTTCGCAAGCATAGACATAATAGCATCAACCTTATCATTCAAGGAAGAGGATTCTTCAACAGAATTTACCTTCTTACCTTGTGGAGCTCTTTTCGTGTGCCATTCAGAGTAATTAACCATCATATTATCAAGGAGCTTTGTTGCTTCACCAAGAGTGATGGACATAAAGGTACCTCCAAGCAGCTGAATCCAATAAATTCCGTGAACAAAAATTTAGTCCTCGCATAGAAGGTTTGGATGATCATCCAAGTAGTCGATCCATGGGTTGGGCAATTTTTAACCAAAGATTTCATTCTTTCCCAAACTTGAGCAACATGTTCATTATCCAATTGTTTAAAATTCATTATGCTACTCCTCAAAGATATAATTTTAACAGGGGGATAATATCTACCAATAAAAGCATCCTTGCATTTAGTCCAGGAATCAATACTATTCTTAGGCAGAGATAGCAACCAATCTTTAGCTCTTCCTCTTAATGAGAAAGGAAACAATTTTAATTTTATAATGTCACCATCTACATCTTTATACTTTTGCATTTCACATAGTTCAACAAAATTATTGAGATGGGCAGCAGCATCATCGAACTAACACTGGAAAATTGCTCTCGCATAACAAGATTAAGTAAAGCAGGTTTAATTTCAAAGAATTCCGTTGTAGTAGCAGGTGGAGCAATAGGTGTGCATAAGAAATCATTATTATTTGTGCTAGTGAAGTCACACAACTTAGTATTTTCAGGGGTGGCCATTTTAGCAGTAGTAAATAAAGCAAACTAGATAAAGTAAATGCAAGTAACTAATTTTTTTTTGTGTTTTTGATATAGCAAACAAGACAGTAAATAAAGTAAAACTAGCAACTAATTTTTTTTGTGTTTTGATATAATGCAGCAAACAAAGTAGTAAATAAAATAAAGCAAGACAAAAACAAAGTAAAGAGATTGAGAAGTGGAGACTCCCTTGCAGCGTGTCTTGATCTCCCCGAGCAACGGCGCCGTAAAAAGAGCTTGATGGCGTGTAACTCACACGTTCGTTGGGAACCCCAAGAGGAAGGTATGATGCGCACAGCAGCAAGTTTTCCCTCGGAAAGAAACCAAGGTTTATCGAACCAGGAGGAGCCAAGAAGCACGTTGAAGGTTGATGGCGGCGGGATGTAGTGCGGCGCAACACCGGAGATCCCGGCGCCAACGTGGAACCTGCACAACACAACCAAAGTACTTTGCCCCAACGAAACAGATGAGGTTGTCAATCTCACCGGCTTGCTGTAACAAAGGATTAACCGTATTGTGTGGAAGATGATTGTTTGCACAGTAAAACAGAGAGAAACAAGTATTGCAGACAGATTTGTATTTCAAGTATAAAAGAATGGACCGGGGTCCACAGCTCACTAGAGGTGTCTCTCCCATAAGATAAAAGCATGTTGGGTGAACAAATTACAGTCGGGCAATTGACAAATAGAGAGAGCATAACAATGCACATACATGTCATGATAAGTATAGTGAGATTTAATTGGGCATTACGACAAAGTACATAGACCGCCATCCAACCGCATCTATGCCTAAAAAGTCCACCTTCAGAGTTATCGTCCGAACCCCTCCGGTATTAAGTTGCTAAACAACGTGACAATTGCATTAAGTATGGTGCGTAATGTAATCAATAACTACATCCTCGGACATAGCATCAATGTTTTATCCCTAGTGGCAACAAGACAACACAACCTTAGAACTTTCTGTCACTGTCCGAGGTGTCAATGCAGGCATGAACCCACTATCGAGCATAAATACTCCCTCTTGGAGTTAAGAGCAAAAACTTGGCCAGAGCCTCTACTAATAACGGAGAGCATGCAAGATCATAAACAACACATATGCAATAACTTGATAATTAACATAACATGGTATTCTCTATCCATCGGATCCCGACAAACACAACATAGAGTATTACGGATAGATGATCTTGATCATGTTAGGCAGCTCACAAGATCCAACAATGAAGCACAATGAGGAGAAGACAACCATCTAGCTACCGCTATGGACCCATAGTCCAGGGGTGAACTACTCACTCATCACTCCGGAGGCGACCATGGCGGTGAAGAGTCCTCCGGGAGATGAATCCCCTCTCCGGCAGGGTGCCGGAGGAGATCTCCGTAATCCCCCGAGATGGGATTGGCGGCGGCGGCGTCTCCGGGAAGGTTTTCCGTATCGTGGTTTTTTCGCATCGGGGTTTCGCGACGGAGGCTTTAAGTAGGCGGAAGGGCAGAGTCGGGGGCTGACGAGGGGCCCACACCATAGGGCGGCGCGGGCCCCCCTTGGCCGCGCGGCCCTATGGTGGCGGCGCCTCGTCGCCCCACTTCGTATCCCTTTCGGTCTTCTGGAAGGCTCGTGGCAAAATAGGACCCTGGGTCTTGATTTCGTCCAATTCCGAGAATATTTCGTTACTAGGATTTCTGAAACCAAAAACAACAGAAAACAACAACTGGCACTTCGGCATCTTGTTAATAGGTTAGTTCCAGAAAATGCACGAATATGACATGAAGTGTGCATAAAACATGTAGGTATCATCAATAATATGGCATGGATCATAAGAAATTATCGATACGTCGGAGACGTATCAGAGCCCATAAGCCTTCAGGATCTCTAGGAAGAAGTCCGAAGGCGGAAATGAGAAGCCCCGCTCCACTAGTGCTTTCGTCAGCACCATCTCGTTGTCTTGGGGGGCTGGAGCTAAGGCATTTGGCGTTGTCCTCCAGCTTCCGGGTTGCAAGAAGCCTTCACCCTCCAAGTTCTTCAGCTCAGTCTCTGTGGTGGTGCAGGGCCACCATTTCCCTTTGGATTCCGAATCCCGCTGACGGGCTTTGGATTTCTTGGCAGCGATCTCTTCCGCCTTCTTCTCTGTTTGTTCCGCCTCGGAGGTTTTCTCCGGGAAAGCTGAGGTGCCCTCGGCGTCCTTGCCGGAATCTTTAGTGGGATCCAGCAGGACTGGGACGAAGGGAGGCGGAGCGGAGGAGATGGGCGTCGCCATGATCGGCTCACTAGGGGGAGGCGGAGTCGCGGAAGACATCTGAAGACAGAAAAGATCGCGGAAAAGCAAAGTTTAGTCGGATCCGCGTCTTCGTCCTAATGATCATCCCTACCAACTACGGCAAAGGATCAAAGCTCGGAGAGCTTACCGTAATGGATTCCGCGGTGGTCGGAGTCGCCGGCGACGAGGTTTTCGTACGGTGGCTCGCCGGAGTTAAGAACACGATGAACACCACGGTGGTGAAATCGCTCCGGTGATGCTCCGGCGAGTTTTCCGGCGGGTTCCGGCACGGCGGAGGAGGAGCTCGCGAGCGGCGTTGCGTGGAGAGGTGAGAAAGGGGGTGAATGAGGAGTTAGGGTTGACGGTGGATATTTATAGGCCGGAGGGACGAGATTCGTGCTCCGCATCCTGTGGTCGGAACGCAAGCGTCGCACCGTTGGCTGTGCGACACGTGTCCAAAACCCTAAACGGTAAAAATGGCTAAGGATAAGTTACCGCGCAAATCGCACGAAAATGGCGCCATAATTGGCGGAACCGTTTGAGTCTTTTAAGATTCCGGGTAATTGCGTGAGGATAAGATGATTCTCATTCGAAGCAGAGGATAACCTGGAAACATATTCAAATCATCGATGGATGAAGTTCCGCAGAATGAGAGCATTTTCCGACTAAAGGTTGGGAAAAGAAGAAAATGTGAAGTTGGAGTTCTTCAAGTTTCTCCGCGTTACTGATATTGTCGGAGACCATGATGGACTAGCAAGGCGGAAACAGCAGGCGAAACTCGGAGAACTCTGGGGGCTACTGTTGTGGGTATACTTCATGGGTGTACCATCGACAGTGCCTAGATCCGGCAAGCCCGGGTGGTCCACAGTCGGTGATGAGGCATGTGGCCCATCGGGCGGCCCAGTTGCTGTTGATCATGAAGGAAGAAGTCCGGCCCAGGATCAGTAAGCCGGATCCGTACCGACATTCGGAGGAACCCGGATCCGGGAGGCCCATGAGGAACCCGGATCCAGTACGACGTATATGGAAGGCGGATCCGTGACGTACACGGCAAGACATTGTACCGTAGTTAGGCAATCTGTAATCCGGCTAGGACTCTCCATGTAAACCCTAGATCCGTGCGCCTTTATAAGCCGGATCCTGGGAGCCCTAGAGGCACAACCACAACTCATTGTAACAACGCGAAAGCGCCCAGATAATTCCAGACAAGCAGCAGTAGGCTCTGTCATCGTGCAGGTGTTTCGAAGCTGGGTAACTCGCGTACCACCATCCCGTGTGCACTCCGCCCTATGGCCCCTACCTCTTCTCCCCCTCGTGAGGATCCCTCCTCCGAGGTACCGTCGATTAGGCAACGACAGTAACCAATAGTGGTTACATATTACAACATTCTACAATAGCATGTCGTGTATCCAGTCTGAGTCAATCAGGAATAGTACACCCGAATATATGAGTGACAAGCTAAATAATCATCATTGCGGTGACACCAAGAGAAGTAATTATTGAAAACAACACTAGGGCGAGCCAACGCGTAGCTGGCGATTCACCACAGCAGTGTACAAGCTCAACCATCTTTGAGCCTAGGCTTCCACTTTACCATGCCTGTCGCAGAAAGATTTGATCCTTTCAAGGCTATCTTCAAGAGATGGTAGGTCAATGGCGAAAGTGATGCGAGCCCAATTCTTCATTCCTAGTGCAGTACCTGCAAGATGTTCAGGTACATCAGGTCAGATTTGAGCAATGGAGTAGCAGCAACATTACGTAGTACTTATTTTTCCAAATTGATGTTATTGGTAAAACTCTTTTTGGGAGAACGACTTTCAGGATGTATGGAACTTCACCTGGCATAACTAATACAGATTCTTCTTTTGCCAGCGTGCAGCAGAAATCTATATCATCGCAAAAGCCATCCAAGCAAGAGAGATCCAACTTTACCTGAAAAACAAGCATAATATCAGAATTATATACTCATTGTAATAGAGTACACCTTAACCAACTGATCTAAAGAATGTTAACTTGTGCACTTACCATCACAAACATTGATCCCTCCGGTTTGTGCGGACATGTAATGCCCCTGATGTCCTTTATTTTACCGAACAATAAATCCGATGAGTTCCTTAACAGATCAAGAATTTTGTTGAAGTACTCTTGCTTTGTGTTGGCAATAATTTGGGGGACTGCTCCCTGTGATAAACAAGTATTTAGAATATAAGAGACATGCTGGAAACTAGCGATCATGACTACGATGCTATTATCTAAACAGTACATGTGGAAATGAAGGATTTTTATTCAAAAGAGTGAAAATCAAAAGGCCTATACCTGAACAAATGTTGCAGGATCTGTTGAGATATTGGCATAGCTCTGAATTGCTTGGTTAACCTGTTAGGAGAAATAAACACAAGTAACATGTTACCATATTAGATTGAATATGACCTTTCAGAGACACTGGGTACATGTAGAGATAGGTAAGACGAAACAAAATAATTAGGGAGTACGAGAGATTTCAACAATTGTAGACACTGGCTGCATTTCGTATGAAAGAACATGTAAGTATCACATGTGAAATGCTGCTTTGAATTTCTAAGGATAATAATTCAGCGATTTGTAAACCATAGAACACTGAATTCTGAATTCTGACAACATTGCAATCATAAGATTTGGTGAAACCCAAAATAAAACAAATAGTAAATCCATTTTTTTACCCGCTAGTTTGTCATTTGTGACAATAATTACCTCATTTGGTAGAAATTCTTCTTGCTTATCCCATTTAGCGAAATTTCTGCCAACTCTTACCCCATTTAGCGAAACTTGTGCTAATATTTAAACTTAAGCATAGTTCTGCTGTCTATATACAAAAAACGTCAGGACGACTAAAGAGCTCGTCGGCGCCACGTTTGTGTTGACAGCAGTCGCACCATGACATTAGCAGTGTTCTTTCATCCATTAACGAAATAGGCAAACTCATGTACTGATCTTGTGTGCCGAGCTCGTGGGAGGCATCAATTTTGTTAACAACGGCTGCAACACCATCGTCTTCTGTTTTCTGGATGTAGCTAATTAAGCGCTGACTAGTTAGCTATGTAGCTAGTGATGCTATAGTTATAGTCTACTTAAGTATGTATACGTTGGTTACACGCTATCCTCTACTGGAATCACTAGCTAGCGCCGGAAGACAGGTACAAAGCCATGTTGCAGCCAAGTAGAACGGTGAAAAAATTTAATTGGGGTAAGAATCGGCACATGTTTTGCTAAATGGGGTAAATCGGATAACTTTCTATTAAATGGGGCAATTATTGTCGCATATGATAAAATAAGGGGTAAAAAAGAATTTACTCCAAAACAAACGGGTGGGAGCGTGAAGTTCCCAACACTGATACGGGGATGAAGTGCGCAAACTATATGCAGCTGATAGACCATTTAAAAGCCCCCACCTGAACTTTTCATTTTATCATAAGATTTGGTGAAACCCGAAATAAAACAAATAGTAAATCCATTTTTTTACCCTCTAGTTGTCATTTGTGACAATAATTACCCTATTTGGTAGAAATTCTTCCTGTTTACCCCATTTAGCGAAATTTCTGCCAACTCTTACCCCATTTAGCGAAACTTGTGCTAATTCTTAACACAATTAAACTTAAGCATAGTTATGATGTCTATATACGAAAAACGTCAGGACGACTGAAGAGCTCGTCGGCGCCACGTTTGTGTTGACATTAGTCGCACCATGACATTAGCAATGTTCTTCCATCCATTAACGAAATAGGCGAATTCATGTACTGATCTTGTGTGCCGAGCTCGTGGGATGCATCAATTTTGTTAACAACGGTTGCAACACCATCGTCTTCTATTTTCTGGATGCAGCAAATTAAGCGTTGACTAGTTAGCTATGTAGTTAGTGATGCTATAGTTATAGTCTACTTAAGTATGTATACGTTGGTTACACGCTATCCTCTACTGGAATCACTAGCTAGCGCCGAAAGACAGGTACAAAGCCATGTTGCAGCCAAGTAGAACGGTGAAAAAAATTAATTGGGGTAAGAATTGGCACATGTTTCGCTAAATGGGGTAAATCGGATAACTTTCTACTAAATGGGGTAATTATTGTCGCATATGATAAAAATAAGGGGTAGAATTTACTCTAAAACAAACGGGTGGGAGCGTGAAGCGCCCAACACTGATACGGGGATGAAGTGCGCAAATTATATGCAGCTGATAGACCATTTAAAACAGGAGACCTGAACTTTTCATTTTATCATAAGATTGGGTGAAACCCCAAAGAAAACAAACGGGAGGGAGCGTGAAGCGCCCAACCCAAACGGGGATGAAGTGCACAAACTATATGCAGCTGATAGACCATTTAAAACAGGAGATGCATATTAAACAGATCGAACGTTCACCTTGGCTTCCTTTAAGATGCCATCCGGGTCACATGTTGCGATCCAGCCAAGTCGCCAACCAGGCACAAGCCATCTCTTAGATATAGATCCCAAGGTGATCACTGGGGCTGTCTTGGCAAAAACACCCATGGGTATGAAAGGCCTATCCCCAAATGCCAAATGGGCATATACCTCATCAGCAATTATCAATATGCCAAGCTCTCTGGCAGTTTCTGCAATCTGTTCATTGGAAACAAAGTAGTACATGTTGTGCAAATTGCATCAGATGCAAAACAGGGAACACACATGGTAGACTTACTTTTTTCTAGGAACACAAGTTAGGCTTACCTGGGCTAAATGATCATGCGAGTACACGCTCCCACAAGGGTTACCAGGGTTGATTATGACAATCGCAACAGTGTTGTCATCAGCAAGAGCCTTCACGGACTCGAGGTCTACCTCCCAGCCTCTCTCGGGCATGAGGTCGAAATGTCGATCCTCGAGATTGCTGAATGTGGTCCGCGCCTCGTACAACGGAAACCCAGGTTTCGGAAGCAAGATGTTAGCGCCGGGCTGGGCAAGAGCAGAGATCATGATCTCGATCGCCTGGACGCACCCGGAGGTCAGGTAAATATCATCTGGTGAAAGGTCGTAGGGAAGATCTCGGGATAGGTACTCTGCAACAGAACTGTGTTTTCACGAAGAGATATGAGATGCTCTGTCCGAGGATTGGGATGCTGGAGATTGGGCCGGGTGGGTGGGTGGGCGGAGCTGCTCACCTGCGCGCGTGGGGTTCGCCGCTGCTGCGGGAGTAGCCGTTGTGCTCCCTGGTCCGGAGCGCGTCCACGACGGCGTCCTCGGCTTCCGGCGCCGTCTGGAAGCAGGCGGAGGCGGTGGGGTCGCCATGGGCGAGATGCACGACGGAGCGCGTGCTGGAAGGGTCGACGGAAGAGGTGAGACGGCCGATCACCGCGCGGATGCTCAGGCTGCCGGCGGCCGTCAGCTGCGTGCCCACTGACGGCCGGGAGAAGCGCCACCGGGGTCGGGTCTCACCCACGTCGTCGTCCCCGTGGCGGCTAGTGCCGTTCTCCATTTTTTGTCTGATGGCCGTGTTCTTGCTCGCCGATGTGTTTTGATCTAAAAAAATACTCCGTAATAATAATCTTTTGTCTACTGCTTCTTGCTATGTAGCACCTAGTGAGCATCTAAATGAAAAAAAATGCTACTGAGCATCTTCATCTTTATTAAATTGTTTCAAGTAGAGGACAGAGCATTGGACAAAGGTTAAGATAACTTAAATTCAGCGGGAGTAGGACCAATACTGATCGTGTGTCGTCCGATCCTGTGGCTACTACCGTATGCCCTTTCATCCTCAGGCCTCAGCCCAAGATATTTTGCATGTGTTTGTGTGGCTTTGTAAGCCTGCTTGTGCTCAGGTTATAAATAGGCTTGGGCCTTAATAAAGTTTTCTATGCGGTCAAGAAAAAAATCCAGCAGCCCATTATTCCAGCCTATGTCTAGTTGACGCTTGAAATTGATTATGTAAAAACATGGTTATCTTTCTTCGTACTCCCTCCAATCCATTTTACTTGATGCTGAAATAGATATATCTACAACTAAAATGTGTCTACATATAACTATATTAGCATCAAGTCATATGAATCAGAAGAGTATTAAATTGAATTCTGACTGATGATCCATTGTGCGATATATTCAACATTTGGTTCATTCAGGTACGATTGTGTCATAGTTTTATAGATGAAAATTAGTTTATCGTTGCATGAACAAAATTGCTAATATTGATCCCAATTTTTTTAAAAAAATAGGTAAAGCTAGTCCATGTGTAGCCAGCCATCACATTGTAAAAATAGGATAAGTTCGATCTATTGTTATTGAGGCCTCCTAAAAGGATCTACTAAATTCATCTAACTGTTCTAAATAATCAAAATGGTCGGTTAGTAGCGGAATTCCTTGTCGGATTTTGGTGAAATGTTTTTTTGGTCGAGGACATCCAAACACGTCATAAGCTAAACCTATACTAACAAATACCAACCCGCAATGAATAGGGAAGATATAATATTTCTATGAATAACCTAGTACCAAATATTGGTAATAATATCAGCAAAAGAACATTCTCAACATACTAACACTGTGAGAGCCAAAGTCTAATGTGGAACCTGTCACGACAAATGCATACGAGACAATCTCTTAGCTGCACCCAAATCCTTCATCTCAAACTCACTCTTGAGCATGGCCTTAACCTCATCAAGTGCATAATGACTCTTCCCATAAATAAGGATGCCATCAACATAAAGCAACAAATACAACCTAGAGCCACCTGCAAGTACCCGCCGTTGACATAAGCATCCACTGCTTTGGAGACTGCTTCAAGCCATACAATGACTTCTTAAGCCATATAATGACATTATTTTTTAGGGTAATAGTGAGTATGGGCGCAACGACCATTAATATGAGTTCCTTTCTAGAAGAAAAACAGGTTGGAACTAGATGGTTTCCCCTCATTGGTAAACAAAACCATTATTGGTTTGAGAGCACTTTCCTTAGAAAAGAACTACAACAAAGTTATTGACGCAGCTCTCGACATCTCTGCTATGACGAGAATGGATTCTACTTTCTCGGTGCCTTGCTAACTTGTATTTGTGAAGGATATGTTAAGAAAATTTACTAAATACCCATGGGGGTAGGTACCCATCAACATCGACACCATTGGATGACATGGAATATGTTTGAGCAGTAGCCGCTAAGCATAGTATAAACCTCTCTTAGCGCACATGTGAGCTAGCTCAAAGACGGCCATGCACAGGTGCATGCATGCATAGTTGCAACATAGATAAAGGAAACCACATGCTACAACGCTAGTTAGAATGTAGTTTTAGATTCATAACACATTGATGACAAAAGCAAATATCGGTATACAGTTCATACGTCAGAGTTTTCAAATTCAAATCGTGAGAGTGAAGCAAACTGTTGTTTTAGACGGAACTTAAATGTGGTTCTGTAGGCGATGGAAATAAAATATGGCTCCGTATAGGATGAAAATAAAATGCGGTTGCATACACGCTAGAAATAAAATGCGTTTCCGTACACGATGGAAATATTTGACTCATGTAGGTACTATGGGCCATTTTTCTGTTTTAGCAATGAAAAGAAAATATTCAGTAGCCCCCTGCGATAGTTGCTACCATGCCATCCATACCAACTCACTTACTTTTAGAATATATATATATATATAACAAAATTATGTTAGTTACACATTTTATGAGAAAAAGTGTAATTGACACGACATCGATAATCGATTGGAGTTGCATATTTCTCGAGAAAAATCCAACTGGTATCTAAAAACAGCGAGCATCAAAAATTGATTGGAGTTGCATTTTTTATCTTTAAAAAGCTAGTGCAACTTGTATTGAAAACGGGATTACACATTTCTCGAGAAAAGTGCAACTCAGTGTGGCTTTTGCTTGCGTGTTCTCACGAAAATTGTAACTTGTTCTGAAAATCGCTCACTAATTGCACTTTTTTGCAAAATAATGCAGATCATATCCAAACACTATTGCTTCTTAAACTATTAGACAATTCCCTGCGCGTTTCTGCAGAAATTGTTTGCAATATATTGTGATATCATGTTTTAGGGTATAATACGATGCCATTTGGTTGCATGGAAGAGGAATTCTTGTATTAATAATATTAGATGTCAATCAAAAATATTTATGGCTGATTCTCTACCATTTAAGTAGCATGTGCCTTTGCAATATGTGTCTTCCTAGAAAAGAAAGGAAGAAATAAACAAATGGCACTCTACAATGATTTCAGTATTTGCAATAAGAATTTATTTAGGTGGTAATAAATCAAAAATGATGAATTTCACCGTCGTTTGAGCTTATGCAAGTACTAAATATAGATCATTGTTGTTTGGCTGTCTAAGCCAACATCTATCTCTTCCATATTTTAGAAATGGTTGCATATTGTAGAACTAAGAGCATTATGATTGGGTGGAGGCTTGAGAGGCAACGACGATGGTGGTGACCAAGGTTTAGTTGCGGCAAGGTCATGTTAGTCAGCTCTGTTCCGACGTGTCCGAATGTCTTTGTGGTGGTCTCCTCTTGTTGTGAAGTCGAAGCTGCTCTTGGGCGGTGTACGATGACCTTCGAGGGGCGGTCCGGTGAAGGTCCTATTCGGCGCTTGTCTTGCGCATCTCCTCTCTGAGGCTCCTCTTCAGAATCGGAGCTGCCGGTCTCTCCTCGAAGAGCCATTTGTTTGCATACTTGAAAGTATAGATCATCTTAGATTCATCTCATATTCATGCTAGGGTTTGTCCATATCCCAAGAACTAATAAGACTACTCACATATGGAGACAATCAAGAACATCATCATAATTTTGTGGAATGAATTAAAGGAATGAAACGAATTCAAATACAAATCCACAATAACAATCAAGATTACAACTATGGTTGGAGGATGATGGTGATGAAGGCGCATCGGTTGATGATGATGAAGAGGATGATGCCTTGTCCTCCGAGGATCCACGTAGCAGCCGGGATCTTGTCTTATCCAAAGTTGCTTCTTGAGATCTGATCTGGGGCGATGTTTCTCGGTTTCGCAGAGCTGTGTGTGTCTGATCTCTGATCCGTCTGCAGGAGGTGAAAGTATTTGACGAGGTAGTGCTCCTGGAGGGTGGTACGGGCGGACGGTACGGGAGCTGTTAAAGTCCTTAGAAGCTGTCCTCGCATTGTCCTTTCGCCCAAGCGTATTATTAAGTGCAAAAATGATTTCTATCACGTCAAAATGCCAAAAAATGACAGTTTTCATTGATATTTCATTATTGAGTTATTATTTTAAGATCATGTGTAAACAAGCATAAAAGGACACGGTAGCGCAGTAAAATACAAAAACCCTACCACTACTTGATGATAACTTGATAAAATAGTAATGCAAAAACATGCTAAAAATGCACCGTCAACAAGCTTAACACATATATCATCTATGATCCATAAGCACACGGTTAAAGATCTCTATGTTGACAACAAACAAACAAAACCATGTTAGGAGGGAAATGCCCTTTCAGCTACCCCTTGTGATATGCTCACCGAGGTTTCAGAGAATATAGTAGGCAAAAGATCTATGTCAAAGAGGGTAGTGCCCCATAGAACTTCAAACTCCTATAACTTATGTTCTTATTAACATGTTTTTTTCTTGTGGGTCATAATGGTTGGACAAGTAGAGAGTATTGCATGCAGTATTTACCTATGTTGGTTTTCTATGGTAAAATAAACCAAAGGCATCACCACATCATACTTAAGATGGATATAAACATGAAGCACCCGTACAAAGAGCCACATAATATCACACCAAATAAGCAGATAAATGGGCAAATGGCAAGTGCTTGAGAAGCTAGAAAATAGCCACACTAACACAATAATGTTTTACATGCCATGATAACAATAATTAAGGAATGACATATCTTTAAAGATATTTTTAACTTAAATTAAATTTGAAAATTCTCATGAAGATTAATAGGTTTGATTTTACAAAATTTATTCCCCTATTTTTGAAGTTAAATTGAAATAAATGGAAGCATACCCACGAGCAGTAGCAGAATGCAAACAAATCAACCATAGACATACTTCTTATCCTCGATTGTTCATTCATTAGGATATTAATATATGAACACATTCAGCCGCTGTAATCGAAAAGATTGCCAAAAAATCAATATGTAAAGTTGACTCCTACAGAATAGATGGGTGGTTGATACTTTACTGAAGATTAAACTACAACATTGTGTTAACTCCTATGAACAATACAATTTACAACTGATCTCATAATCCCCTAAAAAACATCTGGATCTATAAGTACACAAACAATTAAAGTGGGTAAACTATAACATGATTTAGAAAGTGAAGTTACGATGCTTTATTATGAAAGCAAGAGGTGATATGAAACTTTGGGCTTCTTTTTCATATTGTTTCTGCCATAGCTCTTCCTCTTCTGGTCTTCGTAGGATGTGTAAATCCTCATGCTTGGACCAACCAACCAGAATATTTTAAAATGAGGACTAGATGAGAGAAATCACCTTGATCTTTATCACATTTTAACTAATCTTACCTCAACTTCTTCCTACAACAGAATCATTTTTTTGTGCATGAAACACATATTAGCAAAATAAGGCATGCTTTCCTCTTGATTTGAGAACGACGAGAACTGCTTCTTAGAAGGGCTTATGAGGAGGACCTAGCGTTCCTGGTGAAAAGAAAAGATAGCATTCCTCTATTCTTCCCGAAAGACAGAAAGGAAGAAGTTCACGACTGATGAGCCTATTCCACGCGTCCCAAAGGAAAATCCATCTCAGCTTATAAAGTGATGCCTCTTTGACTGGCAAAGTACTAACACAGGGTGATCCAACGGCGCGGATACAACGATCAAAACACTTCTTCTTGTGCCTTAATTAAATAGGGCGAGCTCTAAAAACATACTGAGATTGTACAAGCGATAGGGGCTTTATCGACCCAGGTACATTCTCATTTTGCCTTTCACTCTCAAATTATCATAGAGAAAGAGTTTAAGCAATTGCCAGTTTATCTTAAAAAGTAGAAGGACCTATTTTTGTTGCTACCAAGACATATGATGCATGTATACATGCATGTATGCAAACTTATATTATTTGTACTAGCAACGGATGGGCCCGGCGGCACGCCGCGCCGACTGTGAAATATTATGGTTGTAATATTTTTAAGAACATACTTAAATTGATGTATCATGGTTGTATTATTTTTAAGAACATACTTGAATTGATGGATATAATTAATATTTTCATGTTTTAGCATTAGGTCTTAAGTACATCAAAGAGACACATAAATGTATAAGAATTTAATATGTTATCAAGTAAATAAGTGCGCATCAGAGAGATACATAAATGTAGTCAGTAATGCATAAAAATAACTGGTAATTAACTTGGACATGGGATAAATTGATAGCGAGGGGGGAAACTGAAAGACAGTGAACAAAGTTGTAACCCCACGCGGCCACCGTTACAACACTTGTTAAAATGAATATATGGCAGTAACCAGATTCATCTAAAGCACACACAATTTGCTTATAGCAAAACAGAACCCACATTACTATCATGTTGAACTCTCTCATAGCTTCTTAAAGAAAACATAATCATTATCGCCAATACACCCGAAAATCTGAATATGCAACAATGGATCCTCTTAATTATATTCAGTCATGCTCTTGAACATATATGTCTTCCTCGTGAAGGGTGATATCATAGTATCCTGGTAGCAGTCCTACTTCAAAATCATTAAAAAGTAGTGCCACCGCGCCCAGTATGGTGGCTGGCGGATGGATTTTGTCAATTAAGCATAAAAATATAACAAGAAGCACTAAGTGACCTTGCAAGATTTTGTAGCATTCTCTCGACAGAAGAATCCTGATTTGGACATTACAAAACAATGGAGTAGTCATGCATGGCTTCTGCAAGTTTTTTTTTTTTAAAGAGGCTTCTGCAATGTGAACCTAAGCAACAATGTAACTGAACCTAAGCAGCAATGTAACGTCAATTGTCAGTACGCTCACTTGCATTGACTAAGAAATGATAAATGAAATACTTCAGCAAATTAAATGAAAATATTTGATTGGCATTTAGAATGTATTCTATGTTGAACAACTACATATGAAACCAAACCTCATTAGGTATTGCTATACAGAAGAGACTATTCTATGAATTCATCAACACCATAAAGATGAAGGACTGATGAGCCTACAGACATAGCGTGGCTACCAGAACAAACTTCAAAGACTCTCGTACTTGTGTGTGTGTGGATAAACTGGGCCGTCCAACCTGGCTTGTTATACCGTACCGTCTCCTCTCTCACTCCGCCTCGCCCCGTTGACATAGTAGTCTAGGTTTTCGAGTCTTGTCGTCTATCTCTGTGGAGACTTGGAGTAGGAGGCTGATACCTATAAGGCCCTTCGGAGTTCCATGCCATTTTTTTATTTTCAACTGTTCTAACCGTTATGCAGAAATTGTTTTATGAGGGTCTTCATGCTATCCTGAATATTGATCTGCTTGCTTCCTCGATAATGTAAATTAAAAATATGGAGAAATTACACTATAAATATTACATATTCTGGTTCTTGTTCTTTGTTACTCCCATACTAAATGATGAATACTAATCTGGTTCCTAGAAGGCAGTCAAGGCATTCTCTCCGGCTAGTCTTGTGTTATATGATTGGGTGGTTGCGTTAAATATGAGATGATTCACAGTATATCTCTCCATTGTGAATCTCTACTGACTCATGTGGGAATAATACACTCTCCTGTTGGAAAAATTACCCAAAATTACTGCTCCACACTAAATAAGTTCTTCAAAACTAAGATCTAATTTGCAAAGCCAGTGGCAGTCTGAATAGATACATTATGGCATGCATGCTGCATCATACACAATACAATATTGGTTGGGCATGTATATTCCAAGGGAATTGATGCCACATTCAACTTTTAAGATCACAGGCATAAATTGTTAAACATCACAAATTTAACATACATAATACATGATTTAACATGCTGCAGAATATGTAATACACTTGTGGGTGGATAGCTATTTTCCTGGGATTTGATGACATATTCAAGTCATAAGATCAGAGCACCAATTTCTCACTATTCACGGTTTAACATACATAATACATGATTAACATCGCAGAAACAATATCGAATACGCACCTTACCGATGTCGACAAAAGCAGAAGATCATTTGTGGTTCGCGTAGTGCACCCGTATGTTTCTACCATCAAGCAACTGAAATTAATATCATGTAGGAGAGTTGTGTTAACAAAAGGTGGAAACCTAGAGATCATGGACAGAATAGCACGAACGGCAAGCAAAGCGCTGCAGTAACATCTTGAGGGCCACAACATCGCCGGGAGGAAGTGACGCAGTAGAGGGCAGACCTTGCCGGAAGCCGCCATCAGGACGTGTAAAAATGTTCCTCTTTACCAACTCACACTCAACTTTCATGATACAGGTCGACCTCGTATGCGTGCATCGGTCCTGTATCACCCTCCACCACCGTGAAGTGGTCCATGGTAGTTGATACCGCTGGGTCTTCTGCCGGGGGAGGAAGCCATTTGGGGCCCGTCGTGCTGTACAAAAGTAACAGACTAAGATTCAAAACACACATAGAAGGTTATAGTATAGTTCAGAGAAATGGAACACAACTCTGTGAAAAGGGAAACAAAACATTGTTGTGCAACAGAAAGCTTCAGGTTGGTACATCATAGATAGAAACTAAGCATTGTGTCGCCTAAATGAAGTGTTCAGCACTTTGAGCTGTATCAGCATGTATGTAGTGATAGCTTTCTCAAGGTTCGTTTTACTGTCAGCTGTGACTGTGTAATGTGGTTTTATTGGTCCAAAGGACTCGGTGTGTACTCAATCATAGGGGCTGAATTTAAGTTAGAGAGTAAACGGACAGGGGTTTGGTGCACATGGGCACCAGTGCTCCCTCCACTTTCAGATTTTTAATTTTTTTAAAATCTCACACTTCTATTTCTCCAAAAATTATGGCATTAAATATGTAGATAGATATGTACACGAGAAGTCCACGCAAAATAGTCTCGGTAAAAAATACTTTAAATTTTTAAAAATACAAAATAAACAAATTTCTGACAAAAAGACATACTACTATTTTAATACTATTATACTACCATTTGCTGTCACAAATTTGTCTTTTTTATATTTCCCAAAATACAATGTATTTTTTAATGGTACTTTTTTGCATACACACATGCTATACATATCTTTCTATATATTTAACACCATAATTTTTAGAGACACATAAGTGTGAGATTTTAAAATTTTCAAAAATCTAAAATTGAAGGGAACACTGGTGCCCATGTGTCAAAGACACCTTTTGAGAGTAAACCTCCTACCTGAAGCTTAACCATTTAATAAATAGGTGTAGATACGCCATATTTTACTGCCATGTATGAATTGGCCTTAGGATGTAGAGCCACATGCTCAAGAAATTTAAATATTGAGTAACCGGTGGATAAGCTTCCTGCGTGACAAAGTGAAGCAGCACAAAGAGGAAGTAAAGAAGAAAGTACTTGTATTCACCATCATCTGAAACTATTTTGAAGTAGGATTTCAAAAACTGAATAGTGGATGGCTAAGCTATATATATCTTAGCTTCTACCTGTCTCCACTGGTTGGCTGATGCAGGGATGCATGCCTATTTTGTGATAAATTAACCGGGTTGTTTTTTCTTGCGTAAAAATTAACCTGAGAACAACTTCCTTCACCAAAAGAATGAAAAGCAAATCGCTAGCCCGCAGACCAAACAACCCAGCACGGTCCGGATCCGCTCCTGAACTCCCGTCAAATCCACCGTGACCTGCTCCTGCAGACCCACAAAACAAAATTAGGAGGAGGTGTGTTAACCGTTATGCTGAACCAATCGACATAATTTATCCCTGAGAAATTAAGTCTAGCTGAGTAGAGTCCAGGTATATAAACTAAGAGCTATCTTCACAAAAAAAAAAAAAAACTAAGAGCTAGATGTTGAACAATTTTTCATATGTCCTTGTTCGATCCTATGAAGAAATGTGGACCATGCACTGCAGAAAAATACGATACTGATCCTAATTTTCGCATCCAAGATACAGTAAATAACAAAACCAGTGGAATCAACATGGGTTAATTTGTCTGGTGTTTCATTATCGAGAAGACAATAGAAACAATGATCAGGACGATGCCAATAAATTCAGCAGCGGAGGCAACCTCGAACAGACCATCCACAAGAACAACCCCACATTTGTAATCATTAAAACAAATTTTCATTAGCTGATATAGAACCAAGTCAAGAGCTCGACAACTCACCAGACCCACATGTAGGATGGGCGTGGTGTGAGGCCAGACCATAAGCGGCGGCGGCACCTGGCTCATCAGCCCACTTTCTCCTGCTCACCGAGCTAGCATCAACAATATGGCTCCTCCTTAGCGCTATCAGGCAAGGAGCAACCTGAGCCGAGGCAAAGCCATGACGGTTGCAGACATAGGGGAGGTTGCAGACCTTGAGCGTGCACACGGCGCCCTCGCGCATGGAGAAGGACTGCGGCAGCAACCACCCGCGCTCGCCGCACTTCAGGTACGTGTCCCCTGGTGGCGTACGACAACCGCCCCGCACCGGCGCTACCCACCGTACTTCGTGGATGATTTGGACCTTCTGGGATGTTCACACACATCGAGGCCAGACCGCCAACACCACCGCCACCGGTGGCTGCTGGGGGCGCGCGGTTTAGAGGATTTGGAGGTGGGCGTGGACGCGGATAGAGAACGGCCGTATTTGCTGACCGGCGAGGATGTGGTAGCTTCTCCACCCAATCGGCAGGGTAGAACCGTGGGGGCGCTCCATGGTCTAACCAATCTGTGGGGTTTGATTTCCAACAACCTCCTCTTCTCCCTCTCCATGATCTAGATCAGAGATAGAGAGGAGGCGGCCGGCCACGTGGAGCTCGTACATGACTTATGGTGGTCAGAGAAAGATGTGCCGGCGATGTCCCTCTCCAGGATCCAGATCAGACATAGAGAGAGGGGAGAGCTTCCCATGGAGACTTCATATCATGGCCGATCTCGCTCCTACAAATGGCCCTGCCATTGATGCCGGTGAGTTGCCCCGAGAAGAGGATGGATGAACTGAGGGGAGGGGGTGAGCACCACCGGCAGGACGAACGGAAGAAGAGAGGAAAAGAAAAGGAGAAGATGCGTGGGATGGGTTACCGTGCCACCGCTTTGACCGAGCTGACAGACAGACAGACCCAGCGCACCAATACTTTAGCTATAGCTACACCGAAAACAACTAAGACAACGTATCACCGAAACAAAAGAAAGTAACATAGAGCTACATACACACGTGGCCGCATCGCATCAGCCCCGCTTCCAACAAAAATCGCAGAGTGCACCCCAACTACACACAGAAAACGCACTACTGGAACTAAAACATCCAAACTGTATATGTGTCATCACTATATTAATCCAGAAAAAGCCCCAAAATTCTAATAAAAAAGATGTTTGTTCCCAAATAGTATAGTAGTTATTGTCGCTTATGTTTATTTTCCATGGTAAGAAAAACAACATAAGGAAATAATTGATGGAAAATTCTTTATTTGTCCAAAAATCATGAGATCAATTGTATTGGAAAGATAATTTAATTTGTGACCCACAAGAAAAAATCATGTTAATTGAATGTGTAGATCAAAAGTTATAGGACTTTGAAGTTCTATATTTTAGAGTGTAGCATCCTAAACTAAGACGCTACCCTCTTTGCCTTAGAAACCAAGCCTAACATGTTTTATGTAACCTCGGTGAGCATGACGCCGAGATAACGATGCTACCGTATAAGGGCTAGCTCTCAAAATCAAGGACATTACCGTATCCATCTTTTGGCACGCTGACAATTCCACAACGCCGCCCCATAGGTCGGCACTACCATGTAGAGGATAGCGTTGGATGACAGACGCCACATGCCGGCCTGCTGCATCATGGTGGCGGGGACTTAGCGGGCCAATATGTGCGTGATTTGTCCTTGTTGCCATGTCCGATTGGCTACCGCGAAGGCGGTGGAGGTAGTTCCCTTCCGCTCGGCTGCGGTGCTGCTACCCCTAGCCCTGCTACCTTCCCTCACCTCGTCTAGGCCATGCGTCAATGACCACAGGGTGACGGCGAGGATGGCTTCAAGACCGTGGTGGCATGTGCTTGTGGGTGGAAGGATGGGTGGAGCACTTCGGATTGACCGGGATGGTGGTGTTGGGGCTTGTGAGAAATCCATGTCGGCTAATCGACACAGTGAGCCGGTGACGCCTAAGGGTGCCGCCTTGGCTTCCTAGAGGGTGTCGGGTGTACCCCCTCCTCTATCCTTTCGTGTACTGGGGGAAACCCTAGGATTAGTTTGGACAGCTCTGTTGTCGTTCTCCTTGTTGAAGTGGTATGCGACGATTAAGAGTGATAGGAGCATGGTAGGACTTCTCCAAAAGCCGCAACGATGGCGGGTCTCCTTGTTCTTGTCGGTCTGCCGGTGTCGGCATTTTTTATTAACATAGCGGGCGAAGCCTATTTCAAGGAAAAGAGTCCATTTTGGGGAATAGTTTTCACCATAATTTATCTTGTGCAATAGTTTTTCTTAAAGTTAGTTTTGTAAGAAAAAAAGATCGCCCCGTTGGTACATATAGCTCTCTTCCCGAATCCCGACGCGCATTCTCACCTCCTCCTCCTCCTCTCTCTCTCCTCGCGCCGAACCCCAGGCGAAGCTCCTCGCCGGAATCAGGTAAGCTCGACCACGGCATCCGATCTGCCCAAACCCGATCTCCGGCTCTATCTCCCCTGATCCACCATTCTCCCTAAATCTCGTTGGATCCCTTTTTTTTCACGGATCTCGTGAGAAATTTACTTGATCTGTTTCATCGCGAGTAGATCTGCGCCAACTTCCTCGCGGATTACGACATTTCCTTGGCGCCTAGGTGTGTAAGACCTCGCAGGGATCGACGTCGCCAGTATTGGATGCGTAGGCGGCGCGTCCGTTTTGTGTTGTTAGGACTTGGGATCTAATAGACGTCCAATCTTCGAGCTCGATCTGACGGACTTTCGGACTGTGTGCTGCAGGTGACCAGAGGGCGAGATGGGGCTCGCGTTCGGGAAGCTCTTCAGCCGGCTTTTCGCCAAGAAGGAGATGCGGATCCTCATGGTCGGTCTCGATGCCGCCGGAAAGACCACCATCCTCTACAAGCTTAAGCTCGGCGAGATCGTCACCACCATCCCAACAATTGGTAACAAATGATCCCCCATCTCATCTTATGGGCTTGCATCTTGCTCAGTTTTTAACTTCTTGATTGAACTTTGTATATCTGTAGGTTTGGTGTTTAAATATATAATTATAAGATTTTGATAACCAGGCCAACCTATCAACAATATGAACCAGGGGCTAGCCATATGGTTTATTGCCACCAAAGACCCTATTGATGCGCGCACTTATGCATTAGTTTGTTTAAATGGAACAATGACTACACAATATGCTAATACATTCCTATTTATGTGGTACAGAAAACCGTGTTAATATTTTAGGTGTTACCGAACTGCTTAGGCTATCACTGTTTTGTTTCTGCTAGAGTGGCATGCTATATGGCCTGAGGTTAATGCCTCCCATGTTATGTGGACAAACGTGGTAAACTTTCCTTAAATTGCATTGGCCAACAACTACCAAGGAAAGTGTCATCCTGCACTTCTATCCTAGCACAACATTTGTTGATCTTTTGTATCCTCGGACCAAACCTCTTAGAGAACTGTTATTTGACAGTGTATGTTATTTTAGTCACAGTTTTGACGTGGTGTGTTTGATGTTATAGAATGCTGCATGATGTAAAGGCATGGACTTGAGCGAAATTTATATCAGGATCATTTTTTTGCCTAGTTTGTGTCAGCCAAATTTGCCACAGACGTGTCATGCCATACTCTTCTATGTAATCGCAAGATTACTTGACCTTATATGTGGTTGAACCATCTGGTCCCTTGATTAACTGTTACTTGACATTGTTCATCATTGGGTGCCTTGTCATAATTTGGATTCCTATCTAATGTGCCAGTAAATTCCCTCGAGTGCTTTATAGTAGTGCATCCCTTTAGGATGTGACTATATTTGATGGGTGCATACTGTAAGGGTGAACATATTGAGATTTATTCTTTGAAGTACCATGAAGTGGTTAGTGAGATTTATTGAGAAGTTTGTGCGTACTCCTGGCCGCTCCTATATATGTTTTGTTCTTGAGTTGAAACTTGATTGTTGTTTACTTCAATATGCAGGGTTCAATGTTGAGACTGTGGAGTACAAGAACATTAGTTTCACCGTCTGGGATGTCGGGGGTCAGGACAAGGTATGAATATCAGTATGCATCTTAAATCCTTTATTGTTTTGCACATCTCCTCTACTGTCTACCATATGGAATCTATTATCTCCTTTTTCTGTACCGCCAATTTTTTTTAAATTCTCCACCTTTTTCATTACTGAACCTGTCTCTTTCTTGAACATCTTTTTTATATTTTTATTTCATTTGTAATTGTTCCTCGTTTGATACTGTATTCTGCTTTATTCCGCTTTGGTGAAAACAGATCAGACCTCTCTGGAGGCATTACTTCCAGAACACCCAGGGGCTTATCTTTGTCGTGGACAGCAATGACAGGGATCGTGTTGTTGAAGCTAGGGATGAGCTCCATAGGATGCTTAATGAGGTAAGATACTCTCCTTGATGACCTTTATGTTTTCATATGTATAACGTGGCAATTAATTTTTAAATCAACTCTTGAATTTCACACCTTAATAATGCTAGGCTTATTAATAAAACTTGAAGCCACTGCTTTTGATATCCAGGTGATACTATATTTTAAAAAATCAAGCCATTGCTTTGGCATGTAATATAGTATTGTTGCAATAGGGTGGAAAATGATTTTTATATTAGCTCACTATTTAATAGTCGATCATTCCATCCAGTGGCATCACTTCTTTAGTAAAGGCACATATTGATTGTGTTTATTTAGGATGCTAACATGTGCTAATGTTACCGCGCTATGTATGTTATTGAGTTAGTTTTGAATAAGAATTAGTATAACTCACTTGAATTTGTGGCAGGATGAGTTGCGTGATGCTGTGTTGCTTGTCTTTGCCAACAAACAAGATCTTCCAAATGCTATGAATGCTGCTGAGATCACTGATAAGCTTGGTTTACATTCTCTACGGCAGCGACACTGGTAAGAAAGTAAATACAATTTGAATGTTTAGGTAAATATATTGCATAAATTCCAAAACCAGGGACATATATGCTTGCAGCTTCTTTATGGTGCCAGTGCTGAAAGCGTTTAAGAATGCTGGCATCGCATCTGGCCAATTTTCTTTATGTTATTAAGTTATTATTAACTAATCAAAGAATTTCATGTAAGCAACAAATGGTACAACGAAGTGGGCTTGTTGTTCTACTTATATTCATGTTGCATGATTGAATGATTCAGGTAGTAACTAGAGCATATCGTGGCAAAGAGACATGCTTTTCTCTTGCTTCGACTTGTCTTCTGTATATAGCATATTCACAAAGATCACTGGAAGATGCAGAACCAAAACCAGATGAGGTCAAACCCTATAATAAAAGTCAAAAAGCCTTTTGTAGTCAGGAAAAATCATGTATACCAACACTGATCTGCAAAGACTTATGGGGTCAATTGAGTCCACAGCCTGAATGTGGCACCGACACTTGAGGGGGTTAGGCGTGTTTTCGGTTTTTGCACCCACCCCTACGCCAAATCTAGATCAACGATGATAAAATGTAGTCTTTCCCAAGTACATTGGACTCCATCAATTGAACTTTATCGTGCCCAAACTGGGCTTATATGTGGCATGATCATATCAATTTGTCATTCATGGAGTGACTGTTGGGTCCAATTTGTTTTGCTCACTGGCGCTTAGATCGACAGGTTGCTAGTAGCCTGACAACCAGCTACCCTCAATCGTGCTCCTAATTAGTTTCTCATTTTACCACTGACTATTCATTGCTAAGTGGAAATAACAGAGAGGATCAGAGAAGTAGCCATAGGCTGTTCAAATACATATTTAAATTGCATCATGTCTTTTCCTGTAAAAGATGGCCAGTTCTTTTGCTGTCCATCTCAATATAATTGTACATCTTTTCTGCCTTCAGAGTCTAAGAACTTAGTAAGACTTGATTGGCAGCGTATGAATGAGAGATTACAACATGTAGTAGAATTGTTGCACCGCTGTTATACCTGGTATTAGATAGCTTTTTCTATTGTCTTTTAAATCTGCTCGTTACAGGTACATACAGAGCACTTGCGCCACATCTGGGGAGGGTCTGTACGAGGGTCTGGACTGGCTGTCCAGCAACATTGCCAGCAAGGTGTGCATTTCTTTTCTTTATCCTGTTTCTGAAAAATCATTTAGTTTTGGAAGAGTTGACTTATTATGCGTACTTGAATCCACTTCTATGGAATATTCCTGAGACATACTCTACTGCAGGCTTGAGGCTATGAGTTATCGAGGCTCTCCAGTCAACTTGGAGCTATGGATGTTATGACCCTAGGGTTGTTGTTATCTGCTATTTCAGTCTCTTAGACATTGCATACACTAAAATATTTTTTGAGCTTGTTATAACCAAGGATTTCAATGTTCCCTGTAGTTTCGAATGTTTGCACATTTTCAATTTTTACTCCAGGCCTTTCCAGTACCATGTCTCTGCTATTCTTGAAGTCTGATGAACTTGTCCCTTTTGTTTACTCGCCATATTAGTCTGAAAATTGCCCATGTATAGTGTGGTGCTTTTGTGAAATGTTCAGGTGACAGAGATATGATGCGTGCTGGTTGTACTAGAATTGAGTACAAGTGCGTGATTCCCTTACGCGAAAGACCCTATCTGCCATTGTAAAAGAGCCATCAGTGCCACAAAAAGACCCCCTAACGATTTCACGTTGGTTCAGCGTCGTGATGTAGTTGGATCGTTTGAGGCAGAAAAAAGAGAAAAAGAGGGGCAGCCTGAGCTGTCAAAAACCCTACCATATTCCCTTGAGCCGCCGCCTCTTGCGCTCCCCTCCCCTTGATGTCGCCGCCTCTTGTGTCCTCCTTGTGTTGTGTGTTCCCCTTCCTGGAGACTCCGTGTGGCTGCCGCTATTTCCCTCTCCATCCTTGTTGGCAACATTGCAGGCGCAGCGTTGATGCTAGTGACCGCTCCCTCGCTTGTTACCCCGCGCCTCCTCCTCTCCGATCTGCTCCACGGCGCCCCTCATTCAATTCCTCACCCCCGGGGGCGCACCCTCTCTTGTCGCCTACGACATCTTAGGCCCTTGTCGTTGCCTACTCCTTCCTCCCCGAGCCGACCCTCTCTTGTCGCCTACGACATCTTAGGCCATTGTCGTTGCCTACTCCTTCCTCCTCGAGCCTTTGTTTAGGATGTAGAGTCAGACAAGTGGAGGATGAGGTCGTCCTCCTCCTGGGCGTCTAGGTTGCACGGACAAATTAGGAGTCCGCGATGATCGGCCTCCCCTGCCCTCCACCATCTCCTTCACCCTACTTGTCACAACCCTACCGGCCTACTCCACCACCACCGAGCCCCACTTCTCCATGTCGCTCCCCATTGCTTTCATCTCGCCTTCCGCGGAGCTCAGCAGGTAGAGCACAACATCCATCCATTGAGAGAGGGGGCGACCGCCAAGCAACACGAGAGAAGGGTGATTGAGGTGGACTACCCATCCGAAAATGGCGTATTAGAAAATCATAGGTCATCTCTCCGTTCACTCAATGTCATTTCTTCTGTCACTTACGTTGGCAGGGAATTGCTGCTTGGTGTCATGTCCACCGGCTGAGCGGCGAGGCGAAGTTGCCGCTGCTGATAATGGTAGTACTTCCGTGAAGAGGTAGTCGACTGGCAATGCGTCCATGGACCAGCGTCGGTGTTTCAGACTGTTCCAGTAGCATGTGCTATTTTTTGGATTTGTTTCTTCAAGTTATAATATGAATATCTGTGCTTAGTTTGTTTCTTAGCCTGCTAGATTGGATGAAATAGTTAGGAAATAAGCCATATATTGAAATAGTAGCAATGCTTAGTCTCCTACACTCCTATCAACATTCTTTTGTGTTTCCTCAGTACTTCAGGTGAGATAACCATTGTTTTCCAATGCATATTCATATTTCCAAACTGCAGGTGAGATAACCAGTGTTTTCCAATCCATATTCATATTTGGGAACTATCAAACATTTATAAACCTTGGTTGCTGTATTCTATTTCCTCACTTTTGCGTGATTATTCATGACTGCCATGATCACTGACGTTTTTTTTCTTTGTAATTGTAGCAATAGGTTGGTATGGTGCTTCCATTGATCATAATGGTTGCAAGTGAGATAAGTGTCCACTCTAATTGTAATGTCCTTTTGAGTACAGACTTATCAACTGATGTTTATTTTCTTACATTTAAAGGAAATTCATGTCTGAATGTGTTCTACATATATTTGTTCGGTAAAATTATAGCATGGATGTCCAGCCGTTTCTTTCAGGTTTGCATTTTCTATTTAGAAGCCGTTGCGCTTGTCTCGGCAGCACGAAGAACTAGGCCTTGATAGGTTTTAGGTGTCTCCCCTGTTCTTGTTTTAAATC
>NC_061508.1:63492402-63509245 GCF_022539505.1 Lolium rigidum
CGAAAACAGCGTTAGTCCGTGTTAGTTGCATCCAAAATACACAAATTAGAGGCAAAACAATAGCAAAAGTGTTCGGGAAAGTAGATACGTTTTGGACGTATCAATGTGTATCATCATAAAAGTAGCATGGAACATAAGAAATTATAGATACGTTGGAGACGTATCATCTGGCAACAACATGTCTTCTGCATCCTTTATGTACTCCATCATCTGAAGGATGGCCTACCACGTGTCCATCCCATTCTCTTCTGGCGACTGCTTGAGGTAGGGGAAGGTGGCTGTGTGGGTTAACGCCAGGCCTCCTCATATTTCCTCTCTACTTTGAGGGGGTCTGTCTTGGAGGCGAAGCCGGTGAGAGCATCATTGAGAATGTTCTTGATGTCGGTGTAGTCTTTCTTCCTCGCCCTACCCGAGACAAGATAGATTGCATGCGAGTGTTGCGGGTGCACGACGATGAGGGCCCAGAACTTGTCTCTGCGCAAAACACTCGAATTAACCTTGGCAAATGTAAATGGAGATACAGGATAGAATGTAATGGGAACTAGCGAATGATTACTTACTCGGGGAAGTAAGGGATGATAATGGAGCTCTTCTTAATGTTCAGCAGGAAGAAATCCTAGATCTGCTTGGTGGAAATCGCCCGATCCCCACGGTTGCAGATGATACTCTCCCGCATATAGAAGGGCTCAATTATCGCGATGCCCGATGTCCCCTCCTTAACGATCTAGGAAGACAAGCTAAGAGCAACTAGCCGGACCACGGTATGGTGGATCAACAAGCTAAGATGTTGAAGATGTCATCGAACCGGATGAAGCACAAGTCCGCGGAGTACTTTTCGGTGAAGCCCATGCCAGTTGGCACCTTCGCCACGTAGAGAGGGTAACCAGGAGATGTTGATTTGAGAAGTTGCTTCTCTAGATACAGGACAGAGTTATGCAAGCTCCTCATATCCGCGGTGAGTTTCTTGACGACATGCTCCGGTAGCATCGGTTCACCCAAGTATGCTCCGATCGCCAATTGTCTGGCAACTTCTCAAGGTGCCGGACCGGCTCCTTGGCTTTGGCTTCCTCCTTGGCTTTGGCGTCCTTCTTTGCTGGCCTCTTCCGCTTCTTGGGTTCTAGGCACTTCGGAAGGCCTATAGCATCCATCGCCTTAGTGGTCGTATCACAGAGTGTGTTTGGGCTCAGCATCTTTTTGACGGCGGCGGCGACCTCCTCAGGCATTTCCTCTTCCTCCTCATGCGTTTCTTGAGAATCGAACAGCTTCTTGGAGCATAGATATTTCGAAGTTGTCACGTTCGGAGCCACCGGGGCATCGTCATGGAGAACTTGTGAAGACATAGGAATATCCCATTGGAATTCGTCACGTTCGTAGGCCTCGGCCTTTGGCGTTGGCTGTTGTGGAGGGGCACTGACCTCTGGCTCCGCTGGCTGTTGTGGTGGGGCACTGACCACCGGCGCCGCTGGCTGTTGTGGAGGGGCGCTGATCTCTGGCGCCGCAAGCTGATTTCCGTTGCTTTCCATCGACTCCGAGGAGGTGTTGATCCTAATTAGGGTCTTCGGCCATAGCACTACCCAACTCTTTAGTTCGCTCGGCTTCATCTGGCTATCGGCACCATCTGGTTGAATAGGAGGATACAAATCCTCATAGCCGGTAACACCCGATCCACTTCAACCCGGTAACAGTCAGGGGGAATATCTCGTGTGTGGCACTTCTTATCCAGAGGCCGAATGATGGACCCCCTCGCGACGTCTTTGAGTTCGTCGTTCACTTTCATCAGAAAGGTGCATGGCATTGAGAGCGCCTGCAAGAACATGTGTACGGTGTTAGAGAGAGGGCAGGGATGACGAAACTAATATATTAACTTGATGTACACTAGCTTAATTAGTTAATTACCGTGAGGGCGTTGAGCTCGGCTAATGTCGACGGGCCAACACCTACGGTGGCGTGAGTGAAAGTGACGGAGGGGCTGCTAGCCGGCATGGCCGGTGAATCCCTCACACCTGCGACATTGTCGGCGGCCAGAGGAGTCTCCATTATAACATCATCATTGCCGGCGGTCGGCGGCGCCATCGAGTTGCTGGCGGCTAAGCTAACCAGTTGCGGGTGGGGCCCTTGTTTGCCACCTCATACCACGCGGCAACAACATCGAAATCTGCTTGGACTTCAGCGACGACTTCAGCTTTGAGTTCAGGTACGAGTGAAGCTTTGAGTTGCGGTACCAGTTGAGTTGTGATTCCTGGTACCAAATCAGCTTGACTTCGGCTATGATTGAGTTCCTCATATCCTCCACCTCCCGATGCTTCCTCTCATCGCACACATTTTTATCTGTCGCAGACGCCAAGCCGTAGTGAGCATGCTTGTGGCATGTACCGACGCCAGCCACACGGCCTCTATGCAGCCTTCTCGTAGGTGAATGCTCATTAACTAGGTTTATCGCCAGTATGAGAGGCTTGTCCCAGGCTACCCTGTCGTCGAAGCCTGGGACGAGGAGCCTTCGTGACATTGGGGAAGTCTTTGTCTTTCTTCTTCCCGCGGATGAAACGTGAAGCATTTAGAAATGTTGCTAGTATTATATAAACGATACTTGATCTAATTAAACCGGTAAATTGCTTACCAGTTTTTTCTCGATCTCCACGACCTTCTCGTCGGTCGTGAACCAAATTATGTCGGCTACCACCTTGGGGTCTGTGAAAAGTTACCCGGTTAGTTTCTTTTTATGGCACTGGGACTTGATAAATCTTCTTTCCTGCGGGTCCTTGTACTTGAGCCAGGGGTTCTCAATGCCGGCATTTCTATAGGCCTCATCCTCCTTCGCCCAATAGGGCTCCTTTCCCTCATACCCACGGCTACCAAGGGTGTGGTTGCCGATGTTAAGCTCCCTCATATCCTCCCCCCACGTCTTGCGATTCTGGGTCGCTTGTAGCTCTTCATTGGCCACAAAAGCATCGAAGTCCTCTTATGTAACCTTCGGAAAGGAAGAGTGGACCTCTTCGAAACCTTTGCCATCAGCAATCATCTTCCTCACCATGTACTTATAGCTGCTCAGGTGTTTGGTGAATTTTAGGAGGGCTTGTGAGTTCACAATGTTACGAGTTTCATGAGTGTCGGAGTAGTCGCCTAGGAACTTGTATCGTTCGTGAAACCTCGCAAGGAGTCGGACTCGCAAATGCTTTTTGTTCTTACCTCGGAGGTCCGTTTCGTTGAGATTGATGACCTCTCGGAGGATTGCTGCCAGTTGGTTGCCGTACCCCTTAGCGACATGCTTAGACTCCACCGGCAAACCACTGGCGGGTCCATTGCGTGTCTGCTAGTGGCGACCGTGTTTGGGCGCATTGCCTTCTGCGGACGCTTGGCACCACTTGTCCCGGTGCCACTACTCCCGGCGGCGCCGCTTGGGTCATCGCCACTTGTCTCGGTGCCACCCCTGGTGGCGATGCTTGGCTCGTCGCCACTTGTTTTGGTGCCACCCCTGGCGGCGGCACTTGTCTCGTCGCCGCTTGGCTCGTCGCCACTACCCCCAGCGGCATCCTCCATCTCATGGTCGTCGTCGTCATCCTTGAAGAAGCACTTATGGTAGTGCAACTCTAAATCTGCTTGAGACGACATGGTGGCTAGCACTAATCAAATATGAAATAGGTATTAGCAAACATAAATTTCACGGAAAAATCCGGCATGACCTTTGCTAAAAAAATGGTCATGCAGAGTGCTAGAAATTCCGGAACGGAAGTGAATCAACATTCCAGCAACTCAATAGCAACTCAATCCTTGTAACAGAAATGTATATAACAACTTCATTTTCAGCAACACCATAACCATCACCATAATCAGCATTTTCATTTCACCGGAGCTCACCCATGTACATGTCAACACCATAACCATCAAGAGCTCAACCATCACCATAACCATAACCATCACCATATAAATTACATTAGTATTTTACAGTAACATTTTAAAGTAGCATTTTACATCAGCATATAAATTAGATTAGCATTACACTTATTTACTTCCTAGTATTTTTGGACAGAGGGAAACTTCCTACTCCCTAGCTACATAAAACAATGCCAAATCCATCTAAACCAGTAGCACTAGCAATACAGTAGCGTAGCATTTTTTCATTTAGCTTTATACTAGGCAGATGCTTGTTCATTTCATTCTTGACCATTAACAGAGAACATTAAAAGTAGCATAGCAGTAGCAATAGCAGTTGACCATTAACAGAGAACTTTAAAAACCAATTCTCTGCCAATTCAAATTTCATTTATATCAGCTAATTAAAGTTCACTGCAAGTTTAAAACTAACATGAATTCATTTTTTACTAAACCAGAGAACTAGCTCATTTTCTAACAGAGACCAACATGAATTCATTTTTTACTAAACCTAGAGCAAACTAAAGTTATTCATTCAACCTAAATCAACTAAATTTAAACCCTACTTCAAAAATCCTAAATCAACTAAATTTAAACCCTAAATCAACTTTATACTAACCAGTAGCATTTTATACTAACCCTAAATGAAGTTAAAATTTTATACTAACCAATAGAATTTTGAATGAACCCTAAATAAACTTAAGTTAAATCATTCAACTAGTAGCAGTAGCATTTCATCATTTAATTTAAATAAACCCTAAATCAATAGTTCATCACTAGTAGGAGAAAATTTCGGAAGCAGAGAGGGGAAGGGAGAGGGGAAGGAAGAGGGGAAGGGAGAGGGGCGAGGGGGGATGGCAGAGGAGGGGAGAGAGAAGGGGAGAGGGCTGGCCGGTTCTTACCGGCGGCAACGGTGGCGAGTGGCGACGGCCTCCTTCTCTCTGTGATGGTGGCGACGCCCTCCTTCTCTCCGTGGCGGTGGAGACGCCCTCCTCCTCTCCGCGGTGGTGACGACGCCCTCCTCCTCTCCGCGATGGTTGCGACGGCGGTGGCGCGGGGGAGGGTGCAGGGGCACATCTGCGGCGGTGGGTTTGGGTGCGCGCTAGGCTGCGGGTGTGTGTGTGGGGAGGGGAGATAGGGTTCGATCTGGCCGAACCACGCTAAGTCAAGGTGCCTAGATTACTGCCGACGCACCAGGGCCCTGGTGCGCCGGGGATAAGGTTACCCCCGGCGCACCAGGGCCTTGGTGCGCCGACAGTAAGTTGGATACGACTATACCTGGGACTTGTCCCAATTCACCTAGCCTGCACATTTCCTTTTCTTTTTTTTATTTCCTTTTTCTTTTCTTTTTCTTTATTTCTTTTCTCTTTATTTTCTTTTTCTTTTATTTTACCCCAAATGCTATACTATTTTATTTTTCTTATCTTTTCAAGATAATAACAAAGCAATATGCATGAGTTATGCAAAAACAAAAAAAATTATGAGTTATACGTACGTAAAATATTGACCAACACAATATTAGTTATGTATTACAAAAAAATAAGAGTTATACATTAAAGTTTTACATCATCGAGAAGAGTGTTTCACTTTCTTCTTGTTTTTCTTGCTCGTCGTTGAATAATTTAGCTCCGTATCGTGACTTCTTCTTTTGAAGGGTCGACTTGACCTAGGTAGCATGGTCATGATTCTTATTGTGGTGTATGGTGTATCTTCGTCCTCGGATTCTTCCATCATTGGGTCTCCGACCTGTCCTTCGAAGTCTTCCTCATTGGCGACTTCACCCATTCCGATGATGGTCCTCTTGCCTCTCCTCACGACAACACGGCTAGGCCTAGATGGGTCGGTTATGAAGAAGCATTGGTCCACGTGTTTAGCCAATACCCATGGCTTATTTTGCGCGGTGGCGTTCGCGGACTTTGATTTGTTGGCTTCGGGTAGAAATATGGTGGTGAAATACCGGTATTCTTTTGTGACGCTCTTAGCCCATCTGATATGGAACATCGGCACTTTCTCCCCAGCGTAGCTAAGCTCCCAGATTTCCTCGACCCTTCCGTAGTATCTAGTCTTTACGTCACCCGTATAGGATTTCATCATTACCCCTGAGTTCCGGTAAACGTTGTTCTTGTCTTTTTCTTCCGTGTAGAATGTGTACCCGTTGATATCGTACGCTTGGTAAGTCATGATGTTGGGCGTGGGGCCATGTGACAAGGCCAATACTAGTTTATCATCGTCACAATCCATTGGTGGGGGATTAGCATCAATGTGATCTTTGAACCAGCGCGCGAAAGAGGAGCTGTGCTCTCTGAATATTTCTACTTCCGTCATCGGCTTGCCACTGTTCTCTATCATGGTTTTGTGCTCTGTCAACCAAGGATCGATCAAGTCAATGTGTTGTAGCGCTACTAAGTTGGCCTTGTCAAAGTCGGAAGTCCGACCAGACATGTGCACGTGCAATTCCCTCCTTCCATTTTTTTGGCCTACTCCCTCGAACCTGCGGAGGTGCTTGTTTCGAGGCAAACCAACAGGGTCCTCGATGTCCAGATAATTCGTGCAGAAAGAGATGCACTCTTCGGTGAGCCAGCGCTGGACGATGTTTCCATCCGGATGCGACCTATTATGAACATATCCTTTAATGACCCCATTCATTCTTTCAAACGGCATCATGTTGTGTAGGAATGTCGGCCCTAGATTGGTGACATCATCCATGATATGGACCAACAGATGGAGCATGACGTCAAAGAATGTAGGCGGGAAGTACATCTCAAGCTCACATAGGATCACCACGATCTCTTCCTGTAGCCTTACGAGTTTTTCACGCTTATCGACTTCCGAGTTATGACGTCGAAGAAGTTACATAGTCCATTCAGTGTTGCACGAACATGGTCATCCATTATACCTCGGATTGCAACCGGAAGAATCTGCGTCATCATCACGTGACAGTCATGAGACTTCATGCCTCCAAAGTTTCGTTTCTTGGGGTCCATGTATCTGCTTATTAGCCCTGAGTAACCAAAGGGCACTCTGACTCCTACAATGCAATTGAAAAATTGATCGACCTCATCCGGACTAAAAGTGTAGCAGGAGGGGGCAGTAATAGTCTTGCTGCTTAATCCTTTTGCGCTTATGACCGCCGTCCGTCTACTCCTCCGACTATCCGTCTTGGGTCGGTGGGATCTGAAGCGCTTCCCTGATGCCTAAAAACTTTCAGGTCGTGTCTTGCTTTCAGCCCATCTTTGGTCTGATCCGGCATGTTGAGAAGAGTGCCAAGCAAGCTCTCGCACGCGTTCTTTGTGATATGCATAACATCAAGGCAGTGAGGTGTATCGAGAATTTTCCAGTACGGCAAGTCCCAAAACACGGACCTCCTTTTCCATACACCCATGAGCGGCATTGTTGCCTTTTTCTTCTTCTCTCTGGGCTTTTGACGAATCTTTCCGGGCACAGAGCACTCCTTCCAACCTTTCAGTAATGTATCGATCTCTTCGTCGGTCTTCTTACGTGGATGTCCTCGGGGCTCATCTGTACAGTCAAACAGATCTCCATTCTTTCTCCACGGGTCAGTCTTGTGTAGCCACATTCGATGCCCCATGTAAACGGTTTTCGAAGAGCCGAGATCCTTACCAAGCTGCAAAAACACCGTCTCTTCCATGCACCTGACACATGCCTTGTGTCCATGGCACACTTGGCAAGCAATATAACCGTATCCGAGGTTGTCCTGCAACGTCGTGATCAACGCGACTCTCAAAGGGAAATATTATTCCGTGACTGCGTCCGATGTATCTACCCCTTCCTCCGCCCACAATGTTTCAAGCTCCTCCTTTAATAGTTCGAGATACATGTTGATATCGTTTCCTGGTTGTGTCGGCCCTTGAATTAGCATACTCATCTGTATGTACTTCCTATTCATGCACAACCAGGGGGGAGGTTGTAGATCCATACAAAAACGGGCCAGGTGCTATGTGTGTTGCTCTGGTTTCCAAACGGATTGAATCCATCCGTGCTCGCACCCAACCTAATGTTTCTGGGATCTACCCCGAAACTTTAAAATTCAATGTCTAATGCTTTCCACTGGCTTGCATCCGAAGGGTGTGTCAGCACTGGGTGTTTAATCCGCTCTACATCATTCAGCACTGCCTCCTTTCTTTCAGCGTGCCAGCGCATGAGCTTTGCTTCCTTGTGGTCCGCGAAGAATCGTTGCAGCCAGGGGGCGAGCGGGAAGTACCACACAACTTTCCGAGGAGCTTTCTCCTTCCCTTTGTTGTATCGATCAGCGTGACACAACGGACATTTGTTCTTGTCCATGTGCTCCTTGCGATAAATGATACATTCGTTGATGCAGGCGTGATATTTTTCGTGGGGTAAATCGAGAGGGCACGTGATTCTCTTGGCCTCGGCTAGACTACCAGGACACGTGTTCCCGACAAGAAGGATATCTTTCAAGTATTCCAGAATGTCGTTGATGCTTGTGTCCATCCATCCGTGTTTCGCATTCATCTGCAGCACATCGAGCGCTACTCTCAAGCGGGACTCCTCCAACCCGCGACCTGAGTCGTACAACGGAGTATTCGAGTCTGTCTCTAGTTGCTCAAGCTTTGATTTCCGCCTGGCGCCTTTCGTCTTTTCGAGAAGCAGATCTTGAAGATGAGGGTCCCGCACGACTGAAGCTAGCGTAACCTCTTCGTTGTCGTCAATGCTATTGTTCGTGTCTTCAACATTTTGTTCATCATGATACTAATTTGCATCGTCATGTGCAACAAACTCTTCATCGTCATCAATATCATGATGCCCTCCTTCTTGTTGGTCATTACCACATGCTGCCGTCGCCCCATTGACCTCTGCGCCATCATCATCATCACTCATCCATTCAGTGTGTCCATGCATGAAACCATTACTGAGCTGGTGCCCCTGCACTTTGCTTGAATAGGGGTTAAACCATTTCCCTAGTTCGCATTTTCGACACGGACACAATACCTCAGTGAGGTTATTTTCATACATATCGGCGATCGCGTGTTTGAGATATCTCAGCACGACGCTTTCCCTCATCTTGATGACCATTATCGCCTGCACGACAAGATATATAATTGATTAGAACCATGCATCCGTCGGTAATTTTCACGGAAAATTTTAGCATGATCTTCCTACACAGTAGGACCTAGGAGAGCCAGAAATGTGCCGAAACAGAAACTTAATGAATCAACATTTCGGCGCAATGTTTGGCAACTGATTTTCATCTCATCAAATCGCTCGGTCGCTGACACAAGCACAAACACAACATATATATGGCGCACACACGCACGTTTTGCTTCAAATTTCCAATATACGGCGATTTCATTACTGAATTTGTTCATTAATCACCTATTTGGTTGATATATTAGTAGACGAGATCGAGACATCACGCCGACCACGACGTATGAATTCTGATTTTCTAGATCTAGATCTAGATTGAGCGGTCAATGCGGGATAAATAGATCTAGATCTACATAGGGATGTGGGAGATGCATGTAGGAAGGGAAAATTTGCTCAAAAAATATTAATTTCTTTGGTCAAATTGGCTAAATTCGAAGTAGAAAGGGGCAAAAACTAGCTGGGTTGGGAGAAGGGTCGCGTTGTGTGGGAAGAGTGGAGGAGTGGTAGTGGGGTGAGTGGTTGTTGGCAGAACTAACTACCCAGGTTACTGCCGGTGCACCAAAGTGTGGGTGCGCCAGCAGTATTTTGGCCACCCGTCTGTATTTGGTGTGAGCCAGGCCTAGAAATTACTGCCGGCGCACTAGGTCAGGACCCCGCCGGCAATAGCGAGTTACCGCCGGCGTGATCCTCGCCTGATGTGCCGGCAGTAATTTTTTGGTCTGGCACGGATCGGGCGAGCCACGGTCAGGTTTTATCGCCGGCGCATTTCTTGTTGGTGCGCCGGTGCGGCGACACATCGGTGCGCCGGCACTATTTTCCACCAGCGCATGTAGTAGTGAGATACGCAACCACAACGCATTGCATGGAGTAAATTACAAGGAACTACCACATTTGAGGCGAAGTGGACGGGTCAGTACCACTTTTGATAATTTGTTCATGTCAGTACCATTTTTGAGGCAGCCAGCAACAAATAGCGCAAATTGTTGACTGATAGCGTCCGTCGTGGACCCACGGTCAGCGATGACGCGGACAAACGGCCGTCATCAAGCCGTTTACAAGGTGCAGAATAATAGTGAACCTAGGATAAATCGAGAACGCCGAGTTCCTCCTTATTTATTTTCTCGATCTTGTGCTTCCTGATCTCTATGTAGGATAAATCGAGAACGTTGTCTCCAACTCTTGGAACGCACTCCAGCTCGCCCCTCGCGACCTTGTGCTCCCTGATGCTGAGCCGGTGCTGCAGCCTGAGGAGTGAGGAGGCGCTGAGTGCTGGTGGGGTGGCGACGGCACGCTCAGGTGACATGCATACAGCATGTCACGCTGCAACATGCACCCCTTTAGATACCCTCCAATCCTCATCCAAAGGCCCAGAATAACCCAAGGTAAAAAAGATCTCAGGAATCCAGATTGCTTCAGATTCAACGTTTTGAACACTATATAAGAGTTTTAAACATTGCATAATACAAACATCAGCCTTTCACTGTAACAATATGTACTACAAACAGTATACTGTGAACAGCAGTACGGTATACTTTATCAGATTTGCATAAGTTAATTTTGAGACATTTCTAAACAGTAAAACAACAGTAATTTAGCAATACTAGCGGCGGCGGGATCGGCAGCGGCGGCGTTCGGCGGAGACGGGATCGGCAGCGGGGCACTCGGCGGAGGCGGGATCGGTAGCGGCGGCGGCCTCGACGCTGGCGCCAAACCTTCCGTTTTCCCCGCTCGATTTCGTCTGAGGGCATCTCCAACGGGGCGACGCATTTCGGACGCCCAAAAATGGCCGCGAGCGTCCGTTTGCGTCATCCCGCGGACAAATTTTGTCCGCGCGTCTGTTTGCGTCTAGGTGTGCTTCCACCGAGGCGACCCATTTTTAGATTTGCAACATATTTGAAAGCATAGAAAGTAGTACATTTGAAAGCATAGAAACTATACAAAGTAGTTCTAGAAGCCTAGACTACTTGCTGCCTCACGGGCCGGCCCCGTTGTTGCGTCGCTCCCTCGCCTGCTTCTCCGACGCCTCCCGTGCGGCCGCTAGGGCTCGGTGCGCTGCCGCGTCCTCTTGCAAGCACTGTTGCAGCCTCGCGTTGGCGGCGTCGTCCTTGAGCGTCTCGAAGGACTCGACTATAGCCCTCTGCTCCGCAGCCCTCTCCTCCGGGATAGGCGCATCAGGGTCATCGGAAGACCATGATATGTCGGAGTCAGAGTCCTCTGCGGCTGCGGCGGCCGCCACCCTGCGCTGTTCCAGCTCGGCGTCGACCGCCGCATGGGTCGCCCGCTCCTCCTCTGCTTCCTTATCCGCTTCAGCCAGGGCCTCGGCGTCCCTGACCGGATCTAGGAGGTCGGTGCTGTCGTCGGAGCTCGAGGCCGGGGGAGGTGGAGTGGGAGGTGTAGTGGGAGGTGGAGGCGTGGCAGCCTGGCCGCTGCTGGCGCTGCTCATGGTGGCTCCGGTGGAGGCTGAGGGGCAGCGGTGCTACATTGGAGGTTGTGCGGCGGCTAAGATTTTGTGGGGAGGAGATGAGATGCTCGCGCCCCTGTTTATATAGATCGGAGGCAGGGCGACGGCCGCGGCACGCGTGCCATCGCCATTACTTCGTGCGCAGAGGTAGGCGGCGGCCGCGCGCCACGCGAGGCATCGCCATTTACGCGGCCGCAGATTGCCGAAGGGACGCCTCGGCGCCAGTACTAGCGAAGAAGACGCATCGACGCTGGGTCACTGCCAGGACGGCCAGACGAAACGTCCGCCAGCAGACGCAAGCGGGCACTTTGCGCGTCTACGCAGCGTCCGCAGAGACGGATCCAAAGCGCATATTTGGACCAGATTTGTGTCACCGCGGACGGGCCAGTCACTTTGCATAGCTCCGCTCAAGGTGGTACCATGTATTTTTCGGGCCGGCGTCATGCAGCTAGAGATGCCCTGAGACTAGAACACGCGTGCGCGCCTGTGTTGGTTTCGTGTGAGGATTGGCCCTGGGATCTTTTTTGCCTTGGATCATTCTGGACCTTTGGATGAAGTTTGGAGGGCATCGGGGAGGGTGCATGTTGTAGCGTGACATGCTGTACGCATGTCACCTGATCCCTGTCGGCTCGAGCTCGGCGCCCTCCATGCGGCGCTCCAGCGTGCGCGGTGCCTGCTCCGCTCCAGACCCCCGCCGCCAAACCCTGGATGAGCCTGTGGCAACACCGCCGCCGATGAGAAGGATGCGGCCCCACGCCGTGGCGAGCTCCATGGGCACTCGGGTCATCTCCACACAAGGAACGTTGGCTCGCCTCCCCCGGCCATCACGCGCGTGGCGGCAAGGCACGCCGTGCAGCCCATGTAGAGCACCGCACACAGCAGCCCATGCCTCAGCACCGAGCGCGGCCTCCCCTACCGCGTCGGGTGCCGCCTCCCCCGCCTCGCCGCGGCCCGCGCCGTAGTGACCAGGCCCTCCGGCGGCGTAGATTGCAGCAGCGTCGTTCTCCCCCTCCCCGTGTGTGTCAGCAGCGACGGGTGTTCCGGCGGCGAACAATGAGGGTCACGTCGCGGGTGCCCTGGATTTGCTCGTCTCCGACTTTATGTTTGTTAGAAATAGTTAGCGCTAGATATAAGCTAAGTAGGGAGTTAGCTTTCCTATTAAGCTAACTATTAGCAGTTAGAATAACTGCGTTGGCCAAACGCTAACAATGCCGAACAGGCACATGTAACCGACTATGTATGCACCTGTTGGGGATCTATAAATACCCAACTTCTTGATCAATGAAGCACAGATTTCATTCTCAATTCTTTTACATCAAACACGTTATCAGCACTTATTCACCCATTATAGGGATAATGCGAAAACTTAGTGAAATTTTGTTGGTCACAATTTACAAGTTGCAAAATTCTCAAATCATCAGATTTTATGAGCACCTAATGTGCCATGAGATTTTTTTTTCCTAAGTCTCTCACACTCCACTCAAATTACTTGAACTTATTCAAGAAGATACTTGTTGACTATTCAACAAATATCTGGGTCATATAAGTATTTCATGGTATTAATAGACACCTCTAGTGGATGGTCTTACGTGGGTCTTTGATCTCCACAAATCCATGATTTTACTAAATTAATTGCTCAAATTATCAAATTAAGAGCAAAATATTATAACATATTGGTTAAACCAATACTAATATTTTTATCACGAGCATTTGTGATTTTATTAAGTACCTGCGTGTACATACCCAGAATAGTGCAACTAAATTCTTTATCAAAAGAATCGAACTAATTAGATGACCACTGCAACAAAATTTTGATATACCAACATATTGTTGGAGACATGCGGTCTTACACGCCGTAGATCTAATCTAAATCACAACAGTTGCTTATCATACTGCTTCCCCTTGCAGTAAGTACGTGGAAATAAAATAAGTATTTCCCATCTGCGATAATTCGGTTATATACCGATATCACCACCCCAACGTACATCATGGGCCCTCACATCAATTTGGGATCTATGTGATAAATAACTAAGGTATAATTTTCCAATATCCGTCAAATACCTTAAAACCCTAACAAGGGAGTTATTGATAGCCCGTACGCTGATTGCATTTGCAATAAGAATATTTTTCGGCATTAGGGGGAGATTAGTACCACAAAGAATGCCGATAAATAAATAATAAATATCATAGACTTTCAGTCCTTATATTCACGTACTTAAAAATCTGAACGATAAGTTAAGTCATAAATTTGCAACACTTTGCAAATCTGCCACATACATTTACTCGTGACAAAAATGTCACAAAATAATATGCATGCAACCAATGTGCCAAAAGAGTGAAGGTACCTAATGTAACCACTTTCCTCCGAAATGATAGCAAAAGGGGGAGAAAATTGGCCACATGAGATATAAATTCTCACATGCTTCCGCGGAACAGAGGAAATTATATTCTCAACAAGTAAATGTAGTTCAACCTCAAGTTGATTAACACATAGTGGATGCTCATCATCCAAACCCAACACAAATGTGCACATAATTTTAAGTGTTGGGACATCGAAACACCTTGACTCCATTGTTATGGGAAATCATGAGGAGTTCAAATATTTAATAACATTTCCACAAATATTATTGATTCAACAGAATCATACAACAAAGACTACATTTTGTCGACAAATATATTTATTCTTAAAAATTGCTAAAACCTTTAGGGCCCTGAACCAAAGTCCATGGCAGAGTGCCTAATGCACTCATATATTGGTTCAACTAGAAGGATGCAATTGAATAAGAATAGCACTCACTCAACAAGGGAGGTATTTACCATTGTAATACCTATTCCTCATAAGCACCTTCCCTCTGGAAGACAAATGACTTTTTGTTAACAACAAAAAAAAAATGAGGTGGTGATAAAGTGAGGCTTGTAGCGCAAGGGTTCACGCAGAGACCCGACATCAATTATATATGATGTAACATACCCTATTGGTATAAGTGGAATTATGTTTCGATACTAATATTATTGGCAATTATAAATAAACTATCCATGTAGCTGATGGATGTAGTGATTACATAATCATATGGGTCACTCAATTTGGATATCTATATTGAAGTCCTTAAGGCTTATAAATCCAAATCCAAAATTAAATCGCAACATATGTGTAATAATACAAAAGTCACTCTATGACTTAAAATAGTCAAACACAAATTGTGTGGTACAATTGACTATAAGAGCTCCTTCTTATAAAGGATTACTCGTACAATGAAGATTGCTTATATGTAGTCATAAACAAAATCCCTAATTGGATTCTACATGGTCTTTGTATATATCAATGCTTTTATCATCAAAGTTTATAATATACATGAAAGGTCCTTGCAATCATATCAAGACGGAGATTTGGATTGAACCAAGTATTAACCAAGTTTATAACTTGAGTATATTCCTTCAGAATACATATCTATCAGTCTTTACATGTCCATAAAGTTTTGGAAAATTAAAAATGGATAAATCAAATCAAAGATACATATGGTCACACTATCCCTAACAGGGATACAAATTCATTCATACATTGTAGTAGTGATGAAATGATATTGAACCTCTTGTTCCATATCTCAATACAAACTACATCATGAATGTGAATATTTTGTTGTCAACTTCTTTAAAGTGCAAGCCCCAACTAAAAGATTGGTGTAAGTAATATCCTCCGATATATTTAAGGCTCAAATGATCTTGATTAATTCCCTTAGGAATATCAAGATTTGACCATCGTGTAATCTACATTGGCTATAATTATCGATCCCGAAAATGCCATATCATAGACTGAATTCAATGAAAGAGCCTTCTAACTAAGAGAACAAAATAGGCTCGACTCGACCACATTCAAGATCATGTGGTTAAGATTCAATTGAATCACCTACCATTATCTATTAGATAATACCACTTGTATTGTTCAAATGCATAAGGGTTAAATTAATATTTCCCAAACTAGGGAGATAAACATTTTGCAAACATATCATGTGAAAATCTAACAGATATATTCACAGTGTTTTACAGATTCCCATATTCATGAATTTAAGTTCATGGATTGGTGTGAGACAACTTTTAGATTTGCAAAGTTCAGGGGGAGTAAAACTCCCAAATTATAACCCAGTAATGATCATTAATATTGTACTCTTTTTTCCCTTAATGAGTTTTCCCTAATGGTTTCTCATAAAAGGTTTTTAATGAGACAATATAAATACAAGTGTTAAGATATGCCACATTGTTTTCTCCTTATATTTTTCCCATTGGGTTTCAAAGGAGTTTTCGGTGACACATCATATTGCACTCTTTGCACTATTTACACAAGATATATGTCGTACCTCCTATTTTCCCCATTGGGGTTTTTAAGGGAAGTATATAAGGCATATTATTGATCTCTAAACTCACTAATGAGATTTTTCCTTATCAAGGTTTTTCTCATATGAGTTATCATGGAGATAATAATAATATTTGTATGTTGTATCATTTTCTCCTTATTTTTCCCACAGGGTTTAAAGGAGTTTTAGCAACATATCAAATACTACTCTCCTCATATTTTTCCCACAGGGTTTTTGAAGGAGAGATTCTAAAGATATCAAGATCAAGAACTATCAAGGTCATACATGGGCGTCCGAGCACTCAAGTCTATGATGAAGTCAATAATGAACAGCGATTGTCCAAGGGGGAGTGTTAGAAATAGTTAGCGCTAGATATAAGCTAAGTAGGGAGTTAGCTTTCCTATTAAGCTAACTATTAGCAGTTAGAATAACTGCGTTGGCCAAACGCTAACAATGCCGAACAGGCACATGTAACCGACTATGTATGCACCTGTTGGGGATCTATAAATACCCAACTTCTTGATCAATGAAGCACAGATTTCATTCTCAATTCTTTTACATCAAACAGCGTTGTCCCGTGTGGCGGCGCTGCTTGTTGCGGCTGACACGGCGGTGCTGGCTGTCGCCGACGCGCAGCTGCTGGATGGCTTCAAGGAGGCGCTGCCAAACCAGGCCTCACTGGGCCGCACGCGACGGCTACTGCCGACGTTGGGGCAGTCTGGTGGCAGGACCTCGCCGCCTGGAACAAGATCTCCGGCGGGCTCCTTGCTCTGGCCTGCAGTACCTGGAACAAGTTGGAAGTTGACCGACTCGAGATAAACGGCAGAAGTGGACGACCGTTTGCCACATCAGCGCTGACAGTGGGGCCGCAAGGCCTAATTCGCTGTCTGCTTGAGTTTTGCGCAATTTGTTGTTGGGTGCTCCAGGAATGGTACTGACACGAAAAATTTACCAAAAGTGGTACTGATCCGTCCATTTCAGCTTAATTATGGTAGTTCCTTGTAATTTACTCCATTGCATGAGTGAGTTGTCACAG